>NW_028227258.1:105502500-105692500 GCF_978045245.1 Mus caroli
CAGCTTGGTGAAATGCTTTTGAAGCTCCTTCCTATTCATAGCCCCATCCATCATTACAATATTTGTATCCTCAAGATATGACAAAACTTTCCCCCCAGTCCTTATGTTCTGTGACCAAAATAAGAAGAAAAATGAAGTTTTGCTATCTTAACTTGAAACTCTTTAATTATATGGGGGCTATACATATCTTGGTTTATTCAGTCTCCAGCAACATATGATGATTCTTGGAATTTTATAAGCCTTCCAGATAGCATGTATTTCAGGCTTCAAAATGGCTTTTCCCTTTTCGCTCGCGCGCGCGCGCGCGCGTGTGTGTGTGTGTGTGTGTGTGTGTGTGTGTGTGTGTGTGTAGGGGGGAGTGGTTGGTGATTTCTTCTCTCTGGAAATCTTATTGAAATTCATTTGCCACCCTTGTGGTGGTGGGAGGTGGAGCTTTTAAGTAATGCCATTCTCAGTGCACTGGGAGAGCTACTCATCTTGTTTGCTTCCTGTATTGTGTTTTGTCTCCTTTGCACACACCCGTTGCCCTTCTGTTGCCCTTCTGTTTTCTGCTGTGAACTGTCGCACAGAGACTACATGATCTCTGGCTTCCCATCCTCCAGAATCAGAATCCAAAATAAACCTCCTTTCTTCATAAACTACACAGTCCTTTTTTTTTGCATATAGATTTTTTTTATTGCAGAATACTCATTTATATTTGTGGAGTACAATGTGAGTTTTTGCTAGCATACAATATGATCAAATAAGGATGATCTTTGGCCAAATGTTAATTACGATTATATATGTTGATAATAGTCAACCTTAGCTATTTTGAAATAGACCACAGGTTGTTAAATACAGGCACTCTGCTATACTGTAGAATACTATATCTTATCCTTCTAATTTTAATTTTGTATCACAAACCTCTGTCTTTTTATCTTTGCTCCCCTACCATTCCCATTTACTGGTATCACTCTTATATTCACCACATCTATAAAATCCAGTTGATTTTTAGCCATATATATATATATATAAAATACATATTATTTATATACATGAGAGATTTTAAACATTGGAATGTTGATGAATGAATTGAAATGCAGTTATTTCTTGCTTTCTTCCTTCCTGTAACACTTTACTTTATTAGAGAAGTGACATTTGTTAACCACACTTAACACTGTAGACTTCTTTTATAGGTAAGAATGTTGAATTTGGAAGCTTCTGGCATCTAGGTGGTGAAAAATCACTTGTTTTTCACTATGCTTTAGCAACAGAAAGTGACCTATGCCAGAATGGGTTAGGGTTAGGCTGTGTGTTTGGGACAAATTTAGAAACAACTATCTGAATGTTAAGACTTTGGAGCTAGACTACTGAGGTTAAAAACTAGCTTTGGAGCTTTGTAATTGGGTAAATTTTCCTCTGTTTTTCTCACATATGAAGTGGGCATAAGCCTCATGGGTTTCTTCTGAAGACTAGAGTCAATTTATGCAAAGCACTTGAAATAACATCTCACATATAATAAATCCCTTACATACATTAACTCCAATGCCCACGGTGTTTTTAGAATCAAGGTTTTTTTTTTGTTTTTTTTTGTTTTTTTGTTTTTTGTTTTTTGTTATTTTTTTTTTCATCTCAGTCTGAAACAGAGAACTGGCTTCTTCTTTCCTGAATCCAAGTAAGCAGGGATAGTGGAAATCTCAGATAAGCCTCTGGGAAGAAACACACTGGCAAGGAGCTCTTGCAAAAATCCTAGTAGGCTAAAATATAAAACTTTTACTTGTATTGACAAATACAGTCTTATGAATAAATAAATAACCATATTTGGATTGTTGCATATGAGTTATACTGATTTGTCATTCTTTTGAATATAAAGAAGAGGGGGAGAGTAGCATTCAACCAATTAGAGATTTCTTTTGTACTCACCTCCTTTCTTAGTCTATTTAAAATTACCTTTGTTGATTTGTTTCCTTTAAAAATAGTAGCTTTCAGTGATGTCTATATTGATCAAAGTATTTTCATACTGATGGTTTAATATGGCCTGGAACATTGTGGCCCAGAAAACCTAAGTCCTAGCTGATCTGACCAAAAGATTAAGAAAGTAGACTTGCCTTCATTCCAGAAGGTAGCTCTGCCCTCAGGCAGAATCAGCATGCCTTGGGAAGCCCTGGGCAGGTTTTCATTCATCCTAACCAACTTCTGTCCCTCCTATGTCTTAGGGAACACCAGAGCCTGTAAGAGAAGAGTCAACTGGAAGAATAAAACAAAACAAACAAAAAAAGAAATAAAAAAATAAACTAGAAAATGCAACAGAGAAAAGGTATATTAAAAATGACCCCCAAATTACATACAGTTTTCTGTAGACAACAGAAAAGACAAAGACACAAGGACAAAGAGGGCAGACACACACCCACATGAATATTCAGGAGAAAGAAAGATCCATATAAGAAATTTAATGAAAGACAAAGGCTAGAGAATAACCACAAGTTCATAACTAGCCTGGGCTACGTAGTGAGTATGAAGCCAACCCCAGGTACAACAGCTGCACAGGCTTTTAAAAATTTTTAAAAAGATACAGAACTTAATAACTATTGTAAGAGCAGTAAGGCTCTTACAGGTGGCCTTGCTTCTTCACCTTGGGATGAGCATTCTGTTTCAGTCTCATTAATGATGCTTCCTGTCCCCTAGAGAGGGTGTCAGCCCACTCTTATAAATAGATGTATTTTAAAATAACTATGTGAAAGAAAATGTGTGAAATGTGTGAGTTTTCTGTCTCTCTTCCTGACACAAAAATACATTTTATTCAAATTAAGTGCAAATTTGATATGATAAAAACCCTCTTATAGAATATTTTAATTTATTTTAATTAAGGATCTTGGGAAATTGTCCCTGTGCACTTCAGTAGTAGATCTGAGGATAAGTGCTGTCTGAGAAATGAGTGGCTGAGCAGCTATCAGATATTAAATCTTTCACAATCAATATTTCTTCCTATATAAATATAATTTTTATCTTATTCAACTCACAGAAACTTAGATCTAAGCAAACTACTTGTAATAGATTTTCAAAGAAACTGACATTTACTTGTAGTGATCACAAGAAACATTTTATACTTTTGCAGATTAGACTTTGAAATATGATACAAGCTTGCATTTTTTAATATTGCTATAGTTTATTATTTTATTCATTTTGACATATCTATGAGCTCTTAGAAGTTGTTTTTTTTCCTTATGTTATGTAGCAAGCATTAAACTAAGTATAGTTATCTCTTCACAATCATAAGAACATGGCCCCAGATTCCCCTGAGGATACAAAATCTACTGATACTCAAGTCCCTTAAGGTTAATGGCTCGAGTAAGATTTGCGTACATCCCCTAAGCTCTTGTGTACTTCAATCATCTCTTAAGGATATGATATCTAATGCAAATATGTGCTATATCAACTGAATCCTCTTGATAATAATGATAGTAATCTAAACTGTTCATCCAAGATACTCCTAATGGCACGTCGACCTCAAAATCAGTGTAACATAAACTCTCTAGTACAGAGGAGTGTGCCTGCAAAAGCAAAGCCCTGATTGTGATGACCAAGCACAAAAACAGTGGCTGTGTCCAGTGTCAGGGCTGTGTTCATCAAGGACAATCTGGAAGAAGCAGTTGCTACTTTGAGTTAAGCCAAGGCATTCCAGTCAGTCAGAGCTTCTATAACAAACAGTTACAGACCATGAGTCTTAACAACAAAAACCAATTCATCATTCTATAGGACCAAGCACATAGGCAACAGAGACAAAGGGTACGATATAGTCTCTGCTCTCATCTCCCAACACTTGCCTCTGTGTGAAGAAAATGTATTGGAGTGTAGCAAGCCTGATGTTTGCAGGGATTAGATGTACTGTAGGGATATTCCTGCAAAGTCAGTCTTAGAAGCATCTAAAAACATTCTCAATTTGCCTCTTTATGCCTCTGCTCTTATCTCTGTCTCTATCTTTATCTATCTTTCTATCTCTCTGTCTTTCTGTATGTCTCTCTCTCCTTTACACACACACACACACACACACACAGAGAGAGAGAGAGAGAGAGAGAGAGAGAGAGAGAGAGAGAGAGAGAGAGAAAGAGAGATACACACACAGACACACAGAGGAGTCCCACCACTAGACCCTTACATGTCCCTCTCAAGGACAAACCTGACATCCCAGAGCCTCCGCAGCCTAAACCTAGATTCACAAGCCCAAGTGCTTCCCGAGGAAAGCTCAGATGAATGGATTGGACTGGAAAGTTCCTGGAATACTCCCTGTCCTAATGGAACAGACAAGTCTAAGGATCTGAATCCCTGACGTCCATGTTAAAGTCTAGTGTGGTAGCCTATCTGTAACTCCAGCACATGTCAGTGGACTTTGATCAAGTGTGTCCAATTCTCATATCCATTTATTTTTACTGAGAAATTATTTTAAAATTTTATTTTATTGTTAATTTTTATTTTGGTGGGTGTGTGTGTGTGAGTGTGTGTGTGTGTGTGTGTGTGTGTGTGTGTGTGCATGTGGCATGTTATGTTTTATAATATAATGCAGTGGTGGTGGGAACCATTTGGAAAGCTGGCCAAGATATCCCACTGAGGACTCATGCCACGTGTAAAGGCATGAGTATAAAAGAAAGTTTATTGAGGGGAAGGAAAAAGGTGCCTGGAAAGGGGTAGAGGCAGATAAAGGGAGTGGGAGAGGACAGAAAAAGAAGAAGAGAGAGGAAGAGGATAGTTGGTAACATGTGGGGAGAGAGAGAGGGAGAGAAAGAAGAGGAAGAGAGAGAGAGAGAGAGTAATAAGCAATCTTTTTTTTTCTTTTTCCAATTTTTTATTAGATATTTTCTTCATTTACATTTCAAATGCTATCCCGAAAGTCCCCTATACACTCCTCCCACCCTGCTCCCCTACCCACTCACTCCCACTTCTTGGCCCTGGTGTTCCCCTATACTGGGGCATATAAAGTTTGCAAGACCAAGAAACCTCTCTTCCCAATGATCTTCTGCTAGGCCATCTTCTGCTGCATACGCAGCTAGAGACATGAGCTCTGGGGTTACTGGTTAGTTCATATTGTTGTTCCACCTATAGGGTTGCAGACCCCTTTAGCTCCTTGGTTACTTTCTCTAGCTCCTCCATTGGGGGCCCTGTGTTCCATCCAATAGCTGACTGTGAGCATCCACTTCTGTGTTTGCCAGGCACTGGTATAGCCTCACAAAGAGACAGCTATATCAGGGTCCTTTCAGCAAAATATTGCTGGTTTATGCAATAGTGTCTGGGTTTGGTGGCTGATTATGGGATGGATCCCCGGGTGCAGCAGTCTCTGGATGGTCCATCCTTTCGTCTCAGCTCTAAACTTTGTATAAGCTGCCGCCTGGCTCATACCTGGAAACAGATGATAATGTAAACTGTTGCTAGGACACTGTTACTAGGTTCCTGGGAAGAGCCTAGTAGAATTGTCTGTCGGCCAATAGTGTGTGTGTGTGTGTGTGTGTGTGTGTGTGTGTGTTGTGCTAACTCTTGTGTATGCAGATGCTAAGGCTAGAGATCCACATCATGATCCCTCTTGCTTTCCACCTTATAATTTGAAATAGGGTCTATCATCAAACCCAGGAATTGAGTTTCTTCTAGCCTGGATACTTAGTAACCCTGGCACCCACTTTTCTCTTCTCCTCTCACTCCCCTGTGCTGTTAGGCCACTGCACATACATGATCCATATATATATACACATAGAACACTTAAGTAAATAAATCCTCAAAATGTTGCAATAAGAATACAAAAGTGCTGTAAACTTATACTAGCAACATCTGCTACTGTCCTGCAATTTTTATGCTGCTGAATCCCAAGGTCTTTGAAAGAACTAACTTGTTAATATCTTGAAAATGTTGGGAGGTGGGCAGCTGTACTTTGAAACACCAAGTATACATAAGATGGCTTTTAAATTTTGCTCTTTTCCAAATTAGGGTCTCATTAGAGAGTTAAAGCTGGACTAGGACTCTTGAACTTCCTGCCACAGCCTTCCAAGTACTGAGACTACAGGAATGTGTCCCTGTACCTAGCACATGATTAAGTTTTTTTAAATTCTATTTTTCAGGTGCTGGAGAGATGGCTCAGTGGTTAAGAGTACATGCAGCTCTTGCAGAAGAACTTGGTTTGATTCCTAGCTCCCACATAGATGCTTACAATTAATTCCAATTCCAGGGAATTCATACCCTCTTTTGACTTCTGTGGGTATTGTATGCAGATGCTGCATAGACATACATGCAGGCAAAGCTCTCACACCCCTAACATAAAATAACATCTAAAATTCCATTAAAATTCTTAATATCCAAATGGAAGAATGAGAGAGAGGGAGAGAGAGAGAGAGAGAGAGAGAGAGAGAGAGAGTGATTCTTAACATTCTCTCTGTAATCTCTTCAGCTCTCAGCAGCAATTATCAGAGATCAGGCTTGGCATGTACTCTGCTACCCAGTTGTTATCAATAGCTTCTAATTGAGGACATGTGTTCATTTCAGCTGGGGTTATTGTTTGGTTGATCACGATGGAGAAGCTGAAAGACAGCATCTGGCAGGGTTATTTTCTGAAACCCACCCCTCAGTCCCATCTTCCTTCATAACTGCTTGCATTTGGTATGTGACACAGGAGGATAAAGGGAGGTTGGCACCCTAAAAGGCATCTGCTTTGATGTGCCCGCAGGCTCATCAATGACATCTTTGCATTATGTATTAGGAAACATACCCAGATCCTTAAAGTAGATGCTCATTTTTTTTAATTCAAAGATACATGAAAAAATAGCCACAAACTCAGTAATTAACCTGTAGTTTAGGCAGGCCTTGGCAGGCCTGTTTTGTATCCACTCCAGGCAGTGTTTGATAGGATGACTTGGCTGGGTCTGAAGAAACCAGTTCCTGAGTGGTTCCTGACTCCTATGACTGGATATGCTGAAGTGGCAGCCAAAGGCTCACTGTGTACCTGACAGGGCTCTTCAGGAAAACTCTATTCGGATTAATTTACAGCTGGAGATCTTAATTCCAAAATAGAAATTCCAAGAGACAAAAGCTACAAGGCTTGGCCCGCTGTGTTGTCACAGTGTCTCCTCTTGTGCTTTATGGAAAGCTGCTGTCTAGATTCAGAAATGGGGCATGTACCACACACTTCCCGAAGAGGAGTGAGACTGAAGACCCAAATAACATCTGCTGTTTGGAAAATTAATTTACACCTTATCAAAATGAGGTCTTGATAAACAACTCAAGCTGCTTCCACCCCCTTGCTCTTCCTGCATCTGCCTCCCAAATAATAGGACAATAGGTATTTACCACTATGCTCAGGTTAAAATACAAATTTTAAATGACAGTTTGACATGATACCACTGAGCTTAAGAGTCACATAGTAAATGGCACCAGTACCCAGTGATTCTCTATTTTAAATACACACACATGTATGCACATAGAGACAGATGTGAACACATATGCATGCATACATATAAACAGGCATATATGTGTACATACATATGGACACAGACATAAATATACACATATTCATACATGGACATATATAAACATACATACAAACATATATGCATATACATATGTGCCAATACATACATATGCACGTAGACACAGGAACTACACATACTCATACACATAGGTTTAGATAGATATACATGCACACACATACACACCTGTAGACACAGACATATTCACACATACAGACATATATACACATACATACAAACACATATACACATATAAATACATACATATATTCACACATGCACAGATAGACACACACTCATATGCACACACATAGACAAAAAGAGACACATACATAAATAGGCACATATACGCATACACCTTGGTTGTTCCTGGTTTTTGTTTCTTTCTTTTTTGGATATTGAAATTGTGTTTTGTGCTAATTATTACCATGTACAAGGAATGGGTTGCATCATTTTCAGTCATTGGACAAGGGTGCCCTTTAGACACCCCCCAAGGATTACAGGCTATTGCCAAGGCAAGTAGCTACCCCTCACAATCTAATAGTAAGGACCTATTGCTAAAGACAATTACGTCATCAATATGGAGAAATTGAGCTGGTGCCTAACTAGGAGGTTTGGCCCTACTTCTCTCGTTCGTAGGGCTGGAAAGTACTGTGGATGCTACATGAGGAGAAAATAATCAGTCTCATCCAGCTCTGAACCTTTGCCCTACAAGAGCAACCTCCCTGCAAAATATACCGATATAATCGTGGCACCAATGTTATGGAATAATTATCAGTTTCTTGACTGGATTTAAGACCTTCTCCAAGAGATGGAATATATACCTGACACTATTCAAGTGGCCAAGAACATGACTAGATATAGGTCAGGGGGGAAAACCTACCACTATTATTCTGCTAAGGATGCATAGCAATAAAATTAGTCCTAATGACATATTGATATACTCATAGATCAGTGTTCAGGCCTCATGAAAGAAGTTTCTTCTTGCAGTAGAGAACCACAGACCCACATCAGGGCAATGTGTAGAGAATAAAAGAGTTTAGAGTTCTGGATCACTGTTGATAGTCTCAATCTGGGGCAGTAACTTCTTTACCCTTTCCTGTAACTTAAAGGTTGCACTGACTTCTTGTGCTTGAGATTTGGAGATGAGTTCCCAGAAAGGAAACATGACTCGATCCTGGCCTCAGACACACCAGAATACGTTCACCTTCAAAAATGACAAGTTTGATAAGAGTGTTCAGACCAAGAAAATTAATGCAAAACGTCATGACAGAGTATGTCAATGCTGCAAAGAAGTTCTTGAATGGCGTGTAAAATACAGCAAACACAAGCCACTGTTAAAGCCTAAGAAATGTGTTAATGTTTACAAAAGACAGTATAGAACTCTTACCACATAATGTGTAGACCATGTGCCTGTGAACTCGAAGTTTGTGCAAAATGTAGAAAGAAAGAAGAGATCATTATTCCATTTAATAAAGAACCAGAAACTTAAGAAAAATACTGAAAATGAAGGTTCTAACAATAGAAGAAGCTGCAGACAAAAGGAAGACAGTGATAAGGACTTAGATGCTGAATCTGACTCTGATGGCAAGGATGGGGAGACTCAGGCCTGACAGCACTGAGTCAGTTGCAGAGGGAGTCAGAAAAGGATATGTCAATAGGCAGAACTAGCTCATGAGCAATGTCAGTTATTTATAACATTTGAGTAACAGAATCTTAAAGGTGTTCACAATAACACTTAAGCTGTATATACAGAATATGTGTGGGCACTCCATGGCATGTTGTATAAAACCTATAAAAATTGTTTAGAAAAACATTATCTAATATCAAATTATTCAGTGTTAGGAATTGGTGATTGTATCAGAACTATCTCATGAAAAACTAAGATGACTAGCTCAGTATACATTTCCGTAACCTGACCTTGGGTATGTGACTTCTTTAGCAAAAGCCCCCTTAAGTCATACAAGGCAAAACAGTTTATTTTTACACACACACATACAATCATGTGTGCTACATCCACTCCAGTAGTGACTATTGCCACAGGCCCCGAAAACCTGGGCGCAGTCCCGAGGCGAAAAGTTCACAGAAACTTAGTCTCCTGGAACCGTGGCATCCTGTATAAAGAATGCTCCAATGTCCTTGCTTTAGTTGGTAAACAGATCTGTGTGCTTTCCCTTAATATTGCTTTATTACAAGTGCTCCTAAGGATTGATATTTTGACATATAGCTAAGTTAGTTTCTAGGCAGTCCTTGATCCAACCTTGGGCATGAATAGCTAAATCACTGTCCTACACAGGAATTTACCATTATCTAGGAAGAAGGAAGTTTGTGACCTAAAGAGGAACCAGTGTAGATACTTAGAACTATAGGTAGCTGAGTTACACCCATACACAAACAAGTATTTACAGTGGCCTAGGGGGGAGGTGGACTATACAATAGACTAGAGTAGGATCTATGGCAAGGGCAGGAAGCCCTTGCCCCTGGCTTCTAAGATTAAGTGGACCTTAGGTGGAGCTGTTTTTGATCCCAGTTGTTAACATTGAGTTTTACCCAAGTTGGTTCCTCCCAGTTCTTCCATATTTGTATTCCTTTGTTTTGTGTAAGAATCCAGTAACCTCTTTGGACCTTGATGGTGTGTCACCCAACTTCCCTATTTTCTTCTGTATAAAAAGTTTGATGCTCGATTTGACAAATTACATTCAGATCCACACTCCCTTGTGTCGGGTCTGTTTGTCAATTCCAGCCGATGCCTTGCCCACCTGCTCCAGAGATTCGTTCCATGCAGACAAGGGACCCAGAGGTTCTGCGGAACATGTGCAAAGATTTTCCTTCAAAAATGTTTTTATATACTTCATTCCATTTTTTAACTTTTTCCTAATTTGTAAACTTATACTTAGAAAAAAATGTGTAGACTGTATAGTTACTATTCTAGAAAGGAATACAATATTCATACTGGAGTGGCGATAACTTGCAGTATCAGAAGCTCCTGTGATGTTCTCCCTTATAAGCTTATCCTTTCCAGAATTCCATCATCCTGATTTATCACTTTATTGTCAGGGTTTTTACCTGTAAACAGTGTAAGTTAGTGTTATGTGATTATTGAAATCTGTGTCCTTGTGTTTAAAACACCAAAGCTACAGAATAGTGGCCAGGTGGTACAATGGACTTTTACTCTAGCTAGATTCACAATTTTAATAGTTTGCTATGTTTTCTGTGTGTCTTAATCTCTATGAATGTATATATGATGCACATGTGCATGTAAATATGCATCTATATATTGGCTGAGTCATTGAAATAAATGGGAAATTGTGAAAAAAAAAGTTTAGAGCATTCAGCCTTAAATGGGGTGTCTTTATTAAACTCTACCCTCAGGGACTAAATAATTGTACAGAAGAGAAGGCAAAATGACTGTAAAAGCCAGAGCCAGTGGAAAACACCAAGGAAACAATATCTTCTAGACTCAATAGAACTGATGCACATATGAATTCACAGAGTCTTTGAACCAATGCACAAGGCCTGTATAGGTTCTAGCCAGACAGTGTTCCAGCATGGTGAAGGGAAAGTGGATACACAAAGTCCCAACCCTAACCAAAATGCTACTTCATATATATATGTGTGTGTATATATATATATATATATATACACATATATACACATATATGTACATATGTGTATACATATGTATATATACACATATATACATATACATGTGTGTGTGTATATATATATATATATATATATATATATATATATATATATATACTGTAGCTGTCTTCAGACAGATCAGAAGAGGGCACCAGATCCCATTACAGATGACTGTGAGCCACCAAGTGATTGCTAGGAATTGACTGAACTCAGGACTTCTAGAAGAGCAGTCAGTGCTCTTAATCACTGAGCCATCTCTCCAGCCCCCCAAAGCTACTTTTAATCAATGCCTGTTGGAAAATGGAAAATCAGGTTTCTTCAGTGAAGTGATACTGAGGATGATATCAACCATGTTCTAGAGCTTGTTCTAGACAAAGCAGACCGTGTGCCTTTCTCCCTCTCCCTCTCCCTCTCCCTCTCCCTCTCCCTCTCCCTCTCCCTCTCCCTCTCCCTCTCCCTCTCCCTCTCCCTCTCCCTCTCCCTCTCCCTCTCCCTCTCCCTCTCCCTCTCCCCCTCCCCCTCCCCCTCCCCCTCCCCCTCCCCCTCCCCCTCCCCCTCCCCCTCCCCCTCCCCCTCCCCCTCCCCCTCCCCCTCTCTCTGTCTCTCCCTCTGTGTGTGTGTGTGCTTTTTGTTATGGTTATGCATTATTTTGTTGTTTTGTTTGGTTTGCCTTTTGCCTTTTGGGGTTTGTTTCATTTTGTTGGATTTTTGGCTGGTTGGTTGGTTGTTTTTGTTTCTCTTTGGGGGAGATAGAAAGTGCATGAAGTTGGATGAACAAAGACGTGAGGAAATTTGAAGTGACTTTGGGGAGGGGAGGGGAAATAATACAATCAAAACACATTATGAGAAAGCTCTAAAAATAATTTTTAAATGTAATAAAGATTCGAACTCAAAATTTCAAAAGGCAAGTCAGGCATTGATGGCCAACGCCTTTAATCCCAGCACTCGGGAGGGAGAGGCAGGCAGATTTCTGAGTTCGAGGCCAACCTGGTCTACAGAGTGAGTTCTAGGACAGCCAGGGCTACACAGAGAAACCTTGTCTCGAAAAAAAAAACAAAAACAAATAAGCAAAAATAAAAAACAAAAACAAAATTTCAAAAAGCAGAAAGCATGAAAGGAAAGTTCACCCAAGCTCTCTGAACAGTGGCTGTGAACAAGGGCTGAATGTGTTAAGGACGGTCGTGTTAAACCTAAGGACGGTCGTGTTAAACCTGTATTTCATGCAGCATTTCTCTATGGTGCTCCATGCGCAATGAAATAGGAACTTTCATCATGCCTCATTTATCCCTGTTGGTTCCCTGGACATTTGGAAGCAGGATGTATCAGCTATGCTCAAATTGATCACAATTGATTTAATTCCAAACAAATACCACCAATCTCTCTTTTAATGCTTTGCAGAGAATATGTTTGCAAATTAAGCATGCAGTAGTGCACATTTGAAAGAGAAATAAATGTAAGAGTTAGTGATGCCATCTTACTATCTTATCAGCTGAATTTAAAATGGACATTACTTCTGCTTCTTAGGCACAGGAATCAATGAATGGAAGTCTCATATTAGAAGCTGAGGGTGAGGCATATTGTCTTTTATTTTAGAGAGTGAAGATGGCTAACTTGGGAGGAAAGCTTTAGAAAGCCTGACCGGGAGTCTGAGGCCTCTAAAGAGAGAATCACTGGACATTTAACTTCTGCACAGTTTTACTACAAATTCAGGAGTGAGCTGTAAAGACTGAGTCCAGTGCATTGTGTCCCAGCTCTCAAGAAGCTCTGGGCAATGAGTAAGGAGGGAGACACAAGTTGAAGGGTAGAGTAGATGACACCACCCTTCAGAGACATAAACATTTGGAAGCCAAAGCTTGTACCTGAGCTGCTTCACATGCCATTTAAATCCTCTATGCTTCAGTTTTCTCCTCTGTACAATAATGATGATCATGGCAAGGACTAACATAGTTAGGAGTGCCCATCTTATGCCTCTTTGATGCTTGCTGTTGCAAGGAATGCACTGCAGGTGGTCAGTGATTGATGGGTGATTTTGTGTTGATAGAAAGTGTTTAAGTGTGCTGTTTGGCACATACTAAGGATTCAAAAAATGTCTGTCGTTAAGATACAGTTACCAGAATTGTGTAGTCATGGCAACATCAGAGCTATGTAATGGCAGTAGTAGTCGCTAATGGTAATAGTAACAAGAATAGAAGCACGAAGCCATGCCTAGCTAGGAGCACAGATGAATACAGCTACAGAGATGAGTTGGCCACATGATAGGAGTGTATGGAACAAAACAGCAAGGAATTTGTCCTGATGAATTAGGGTGGGCACTACTGAAGTCTTCCAACTAAGAAGACACACAATGACAGCATGATAAAGTGGACTATGAAGCAAAAACTTCTTAGAGGCTACAGGGAAAATGTGTTTTCTGGACACAGTAGTGAAGTTGCACATATGAGCTCCCAGCGTGTTCAAGACCTGAGAAAGCTGAAGACAGACAAAACTCTCAGCATGGAGAACAGATAGGACATGAAGTTCTACCACAAGCTTGGGGAGGAAGAGTCAGTTTTCTTTAAAGAGTGTTACCTCTGGTAAGAATACCAATGAAGTTTATGGATAGCACATCTTGATAGATGGAAGGAAGGAAGGAAGGAAGGAAGGAAGGAAGGAAGGAAGGAAGGAAGGAAGGAAGGAAGGAAGAAGAGAAGGAGGGAGGGAGGAAGGGAAGGAGGGAGGGAGGGAGGGAAGGAGGGAGGGAGGGGGAGAGAGAGAGAGAGAGAGAGAGAGAGAGAGAGAGAGAGAGAGAGAGAACAAAGTCAGTTGGGTAGGTAAGGTGGTTAGACTTTAGAGGAGTTAGTGTAGTGTAAACATGATAAAAATACAGTGTGTATAATTCTCAATGAACCAATAAAAATAAGACGAAGAGGAAAGTAGTAAAAACAAAGGTCTTGGTTTGATCCATTACATTTGTCTAAGTAGTGTACTTAGTACAGAGCTGAATTATAGGCAATGGAGGTGAGCAGGAGGGAAGATGTGAGGAAACGAATTCAGAACTTGAATTAACAGTATCGATTAAGCAGACACAACATGGTGAAACAAGAGCCAAATGACCTGAAAACCAAACGGTTGGAAAACATGCTATGACATCATCAGAACAATTGCTTTCTTTCATCACATATGTTTGTGCCGATGGGATAAAGGCCAGTTAGAAGTCGCAGTGAGCATCTGGAGATTCAAGTGCGGAGTCTTCTTGGATCAGAAGGGATTTTTTTTTTTCTTTCTAAAATGGGAACTAGAGGGATCTATGACATTATGAAATGAAAGGGGCTAGAGAGAAAATGGTGAAGAGGGAAATATCCCTATGTAATGGAGGGAGGAGCAGCGCTGGAGAAGTGAGAAGGGTATGAGGAGACAAGTCCATGCTACGCACTAAAAGACAAAGAATAGCTGCCTTGCTAAGCTGACAACTGGATACTGTGTCCTGTACACAAAGGGTGGTGAAAGTCATAGTTCTTCTCTGGAAACAAGTGTCATGGAACTTGGTGACTAGCTTGACAACTGACCCTCCAAATTCCCATTTGAGTCTAGTATTCTGTCTTTCAAAGAGAACTTTGTGTTCATTAGAAGTCACCTAGTATCAATCGATGCTTAACTAACCATGTGTGTGCCTGTTTATAGTGTTTGTTAACAAAGAATTTGAGATATATAGTGTAATCACATTAGTGATTCATCTTCCAATTCTATCCTCCATATGGTACGTATGTTTCTTACCTAAGATCAAAAATCAAAACAAGTGAAATTCCTAAGGTCAACCCCTTAAACAGAAAGGGTCACTGAGCAATGGAGTGTTTACATACATACCAATTATTACAGATAAATGCTTAGGACATTTCGAGAGCACAGCTCTTTTTCCATTTCATTCGATATGCATTCCTCATATACCAACTTATAGACCGACTTCTGACTGTGGGCCTGGGTAACCTCCTGACAAAACAGGACCAGACTTTTTCTCTTAGTCAGATGAGGAAAATCTGGTATAAGTTTTGAAAATAACAACCACAAGTTGTACCACAATATAAAGTTAGAATCCCTATGTTGGACCCTAAGCATATGTGTCATTCAACTAGAGTGGATTGTAGACATGGACATACAAGGGCTGTATCCCTGAAACTAGTGCTATCCCTGAAGTTGCTGTGGCAACCTGGATACACAAAGAGGAAAGGCATAGTTTGTTTTCTCATTACCATTTCTCACTCTGCTTAACTAATGAATTGGTTTTTATTAATTTTAGATTTCTTTGTTTTCTTTTATGTGCCCAAATGTTTTGCCTCCCTGTATGCATGTTCACCACATGTGTGCCTGGTGCTGGTGCCCTCAGAGGTCACAAGAGGGCATCAGATCTGCCTGGAACTGGTGCAATAGATGGTTGTTAACTACCATGTTGGGGTACCAGCCTGGTTCTGGTTTTGCTTCTGCCCTCAGGGTATCCAATCACTGTTTTATACCAGGACAGAATGAAAGGAAGGAAGCTTATCTGAGTGGGTAGATTCACAGGATATTAGCCAGCTTGAATGTGAGACAGAAATATCCTTTTCCAAGATGGTTTTCAGTGAAACATCTCTCCTTTATTGGCAGTAACAAGAGTTACATAAACCTTGGGGAGTGGGTATGGGGTTTTCAAGATGACTATACGTTATTGGTTGATACCAAGGTACTGGAAATGCTTTATTTGCCTGAAGAAGAATTCCAGATTCTTTCTGGACATGTCTTTATAGGGAGAGAGAAAGTTAAACTTGTAACTTGGCCACTAGGCTATGTGAGAACCTCAAGAAATCAATGGGGCATATAGGCTACCTGCGCTGGGACAAACAGACCCAGAGCAAGAAGGGAACAGACCTAACTTCAGTTGGTCTCAGGATGAGATTTTCAGGGATTTGGACCCGTCTCTTCCTCACCCTTGCTCTGGCCTGGTTCTCACAGTCAGGTAGCTTTCATGTACCACATTGGTGCTGGGAAATGAACTTGGATCCTTCAAAAGATCAGCCAGTACTCTTAACTACTGAGCCTTCTCTCAATCCCCTTAACAAAACAATGTTTATTCATGCATAACAGCAGGTCCCACCTCTCTGTCACACTGAGGACTGTGTCACTGTCACTCTGGCTCCAGATTATTCCATGATGGGGCATAGGGACCATTTTACCTTGAGATACACAGTTCCACCCAGTCACCATATCCATGTTTCATCTGTGCAGTAAACAAGACTCTCAGATTTATTCTGTTTATTCTGTCCATGGTTCCTCTCCCCTAGTAGAATCCCAGGTACATCAATTTTCCCATGTTTGTCACCACTTCTCCACCTTTGCCTCTGCCATTTGAATCCCCAGATTTAACTGCTAATGATACCCTAATCATATCCATCCTTGATAGTAGTTAATGGCATTTAAATAAGTGTAGATAGATATAGGCAATAAGCCTAATCTTGTCTGTTTATTCACATTGGTCTCTAACCCACAAGTTCTTTCAGTTGGTCTCTGGCTAGAGTCAATCATTTAATTCAAATACAGAGTTTGCTTGCTATAAAAATCACAACTAGCCAATAAGGGCTCTCCAGGATATTCTAGTGTACTACAGAGGTAAAGGAGGAGTTAGAATCAAAATAGGTGAAAAGAAATTCAATCATAAATTCTATCTCTGGTTATAGCTGAGTCACTGTATATCATGAATAGTTATTTACAATAAAATTAGTTCAGAAGCATATGTTTCTGGCAAAATTAGAATTTCACTCTTATTCTGTAGTAACACTTTAGCATGAGTTGGTTTGTCAAATGGTCAAGCCAGTTGCTCTTCAGTCAATGTAGAGAAAGAAGCTAAGAAAGAGCCTCTTCCAGCTGCTTCTTCATTCCTCTTGAGTACAGCCTTGGATTGTAGACCTCTGGGCAAACAATGGGTGACCCCACACTCTGCTTACTTTGTAGGAAGAGGCCCATTGTCATCCATCCTTCACAGCATAGATTAAAGGCCCCTCTGATCATTTTACCCATGTACAACAAAAATCCTATCCTCTAGAATCCAAGAGGCATTTCTTATACCACTTTGATATCACTGGTAATCATCAACTTTGTGTGGTAGACATTTGTGGTATGCATTATTATTTACATATATGCAGACACTTCATAGCATTATCAGTCCTATGAGACTATTGGAAGCAGAATTTTTAAGTAATTCTAGTTTATTATTCTCACAGTGTCTTATATTTATGCTTTCTCAACATGTCTCAATTGATCAGCCAAATAAGTGATATTTGGGAACTCTACCCACTTCAAATTTTCTTTCTTTTGCTTCATCTTACTTATGATTTTTTTTATTTATTTATTATATATAAGTACACTGTAGCTGTCTTCAGACACTCCAGAAGAGGGCGCCAGATCTCATTGTGGATGGTTGTGAGCCACCATGTGGTTGCTGGGATTTGAACTCTGGACCTTCGGAAGAGCAGTCGGGTGCTCTTACCGACTGAGCCATTTCACCAGCCCTTACTTATGATTTTGTTAGAAGTTAAATTTAAACTCACAGTCCATTTTGGTGCACATAAGGGGACATAAAAAATAGAAAAATATTTTTTTCATTCTTTCCAAATTGTGGAATGTGAAAACATATATACAAGCTATCCAATCTGAAAAATCTGACAAAATTCCAAGTTTCCTTCCCTACACTCCCTGAACGTCTCTGTTAATACTTTTTGTAGTAGATATTTGACAGTCCAAGAAAGAGAGAACCTCAGTTGAGGAATTGCCTCCATCAGATTAGCCTGTGGGCATGTCTGAGAGGCTTTTCCTTGATTGTTAATTGATGTAAGAGGGCTCAGGTACAGTCATCCCTAGGCAGGAGCAGGGAGACAGGGATATATAATAAAGGTAACTGAGCAAACCAGTAAACAGCATCCTTCATGGCCTCTGCCATGGTTCCTGCCTCCAGGCTCTTGCAATACCCTTGCTCATACCTCTGTAGCATACCCTTGTATGTACCAAGTGGTGATGGGCTCTAACCTGTGAAGTAATCACTTTACTCCCCCAAGTTGCTTTTGGTCACAGCATTTATCCTAGCAGCAGAAACCTAATGGGAACGCACTTCTTGAACTATACTTGGGAGTGGAAATTCGGAAAGCTCATCATAACACATTTAGAGTGGTGCCATCTGGATGTCCCTGACCATAAGTCAGCCCCATCTCTTGGAAAAAGCATGAATAGCTTACGTGGTTCTCCCAAGAAGTGGAAGATTGTTGTTTCTTACATGAACCTGCCGCAAAAAGGACGACACTAAGATTCAGGAAGGGAAATCTCATTGAATATTGATGATATTTTGGGGGCTGGAGAGATGGCTCAGTGTTCAAAAGCACTGACTGCTCTTTCAGAGGTCCTGAGTTCAATTCCCAGCAACCACATGGTGGCTCACAACCATCTGTAATGGGACCCGATGCCCTCTTCTGGTGTGTCTGAAGAGAGCAACAGTGCACTCACATAAAATTAATACATAAATCTTTTTTAAAAATGATGATATCTTCACAAATTCATTCTGAGACATTTGTTTTTTCTTGAACTGAGATAATAGCACCAGTCATTACTCAGCAGCTTTAATGCACCAGCCAACCTAGACAGCAATTATTTCATGACCCCAGTTCAAAATATGCAGTCTCTGGGCCTTATCCTTGCAAAGGCGAGCCACATTCATGAAGGTATAATTGTTCCTCTAGACCCTAATCCCTCCTGTGTAATGAGGCATGTGTCTCTCTTCAATGAGCAGTAAATCTATAATTCCCTCTAATCCTAAGTGAGGTTTAAAGAGTAGGGTTTCAGTTGTTCAGTCTCCTATAACCTTCCATAGGCTTTTTATAATCACAGACAACCCACAAGAGTGTGTTCAAATTCAAGAATTTGTGTAGTTTGTCCCTAAGAAGATATTGCAGGTGGCATTCATTGTCGAGGTCAACTCTATCATTCAGGAACTACTGAAAGGAGGTAGGGTTTGGCTGGAAATCATGACTGCCCCACTGATGTCAGGTATATTCAACCCAATTCTAAAGGGTACTTGATGGTGTGAAGTGATTATAGTACTATATTATAAACACATAGCCTTAAGTTTGTAATCACTTACTACTAAGTGATAAGCATACACTCTGAGAAGTGCATCATTAGCTGATATAGTCACTTTGAGACATCACGCCAAGCATTTGTGTATATAGTGCAGATCCATAACTCAATATGGCGACTTGATGCAGGCAAGAATTGTAAATATGATGCATATGAGGCTGCTGTGAACAAAACACAAAGTACTGTTTCACAGTAAACATTTTTATGAGTAGGACACTCTATCACAGAAAGAATAATGTAACAAATACCTGAAGTTTTTTTTTACCAGTGTTGTGCTGTTTCATGACTGTACACATTCTATTTTTCTAGGACTAAACACATAGTAGTATGTATCTTACACAAGATCACCACAAATGAGTGTGTCACCCATATCTATGAGGGCCGAGTCTCAGCACTATAGATAATAGGGAATTTTTACTCTGTTTTAATCTTCTGGAAACACTATGATGTATGCCATCTGTACTAGCTGAAACATTATAAACCTGTGGATGACTATGTAGAGGCTATGAAGGAAATTTCTAGGAAAAAAAAAGCATACTCCTATATACTTTAAGCTAATGCAGAAGTCTTTTTTTGCCAGTTAATCTTTTTTTAAACCATTTTTATTAGACATTTTCTTCACTTACATTTCAAATGCTATCCTGAAAGTCCCCTATACACTCTCCCCATCCTGCTTCCCAACCCACCCACTCCTACTTCCTGGCCCTGGCATTCCCCTCTACTGAGGCATATGATGTTAGCAAGACCAAGGGCCTCTCCTCCCAATGATGGCTGACTAGACCATCTTTTGCTACATATGCAGCTAGAGACACGAGCTCTGGGGGTACTGGCTAGTTCATATTGTTGTTCCTCCTATAGGATTTAATGCAGAGAAGTCTTAACAATGAAGAATGGAAATTTATGAAATGAGTTTGTTCATATGGTTTTGTGTGTGTGTGTGTGCGCGCACACAGTAATAACAGAAGGAAAAAAAAAAAGAGAAAACTGAAAAAATAAGTGCTTTAAAAAGTCCTTTGCCCTTGGCAACTTCATAAGCAAAATTGTCACTGTGTTTTGAAATAATGTTTCTATTCTAAACACATTTTTACAAGTCTATTCAAAGCATGTTTTCTCTCCCTGTTGGGGAATTTTAAATCCTAAAACAATCCAAACTTTCCTTTCCTTGGGGAACCAAGAGACACAGATTTTGGAATCTGTGGTTCCCCTATCCAGTCCATCAAACAGCGGGCTTTCTGTGACATGTGAGTTGATCTGTGAACAAATTTACCTTTCTGATTACGATGCTTAAGCAGTTTAATAATGTGTGAATACATCTCCCTTAAGGCTTTGTGTGATAGCTCTCAAGTTACTCTTCCTTCAATCTCGCCAAGGTAGCAAATGTTCTGCTCTACTTTAGAGGTGAGTCTTTGAAAGTGATAATTGGAATCTCATGTCAATGTGACTTAATAGCCACATCAGTGAATGAGGAAGAAGAGAAGGTATTTTATCAATAATAAATCACTCTGTTTTATATATTAGTTCAATATGCATCAATGGAATTAAATTTTAAAGACAGACTACTCACTGAAAGACAGGTGTTATAACTGGAGAGGAAGGCAGAATTTGGTTTTAGATTGATCCTTCTGATTTCTATCCTTTGCACAGATTTCTTCCAGCAAGAGATCGCAAGCTTGGCTGTTAAGATCATGACCTTGAATGTTTGCTCATATTGCTTTCCTGTGAAACGTTATGTTACTTTCTTGAACCTGGAAAGGGAAGAATTGTTCTGTAGATAAGCATAAGTTCAGGGGAAGACTGATTTGGATAGAGCTGAGAAAGGAGAGTTACAGAGTCAAAGACAGTGGGAGATTTTAGTTCAAGATGAGCATCTGACTATTTGATTTAATTATTATGCTCCCAGAACGATCAACTGGGGTAATTAAAAAAATGGGAGAGTGGAAAATATAAATAGACTGTATAGACAAGATTTAAAGAGTGTCATCCATGCTGAGGGACACAGAGTAATCACAGAAACTGTGGTGGAAGAAAGAGGCAATGACAGGAAAATTGTAAACTGGTGACTTGATGCTTACAAAAGAACCATGGAGGCATGGCAACTCATGGCCAAATCACACTATAATTTTCACTGGGGTAAAGTGAAGATAAAAAAGTCATAGCAAATGGGCAACATAAGCATAAGGTATATTTTGGTGTTAAAGAAAGGAGACCAAGGGATATGCTGGATGTTGAACTGTACCAAGAAACATAGTAAGAACATAAAGAAGAGGGCTGGAGTGATGGTCTGTGCTAGAGAGCACTTGCTGTCCTTGTGGGGGCTCCAAGTTCAGTTCCCCGAACCCACATCAAGAAGTTTACAACCAAATGTAACTCCAGCTCCAGGGGATCCAGTAGCCACCCAGTTTTGGTCTCCATACACATCAGAATGTACTGGGTGTGCATACATATGCATATATTTCCTTTTATACAATTACACAGATAGGAGATTTGTTCTTCTCATAGATCATAGCAAACACAGCATTGGCACACACACACACAAACACACACATATAACATAAATTTTGAAAAAGAAAAAGCAGAACAGTTGCTATTACACACACACACATATATGTATATATATATATACATATATATGTATATATATACATATATATATATATATATATTACTGTGCTGTGTACTGAACACTGGTTTTAGTGTTAAGTATTAGTCATCACAAGAGACTATCAGTAAGAGTTTTGTGTTGTCTGTGAATATTAGAAATAAGTAAGTCTTGTTTTTTTTTTTTTCATGATAGGATATCAATAGATGATATAATTAGCTCACTGGACAAATAAATTCAGCCAAAAATAATTAGACCAGAAAAAAGCCCTCCAGTTATATATCAGCTATTTAATAGATTTCTCATAATAAGCAGCCTGTTAGAAAATCAGTCAATAAATAAACTATGCATGAATAAACTTAATGAAAACACAAGTTTTTTCTGTGGAAAGGTAAACTGTAAGGTGAGGTAAAGAGGGACTATTACTATGGAGGGTCTAAGATAGGACTGGGAAAACATGACATTCCAGGAAATAAAAGAAGCATTCAAAGGAATTTGGGATTTTAGAGACCTTGGACTGTTCAAAGCCATATTAGCCCAGCCTGACTGTCCTAATTAGTATTAAGATTTTCATTTCTCATTTAGTGTCCATTTTCCTTTGTACAAAGGTAACATCCTTTACCTTGGAAAGTACAATCCAACAAGGGAAACAAATTTCATTGGCATATTTCCTGTAGGATGTTTTTAAAGCTGCTTACTTTCTTGTGTTCTCTATTATGCTCAGATTTTAGGGGCACCCTCTGCCTTGTCTAGTCTCAACAACATTCTCTGTCTAACTGCCTTTTTGCATTAGTTGGTAGTGGCTGGCTTTCTTTTAGCAGCCTTGAATGTGGGTCCCCTCTCTCAGTGCTTGTAGCTCAATCCTACTGTGCAGACTATGGGCATAATAGAGGAAGCTGTTTGCCCTTCAGTTACAAGTCCAGGCAAGCTGTAGTTATCCATGCCCCACATGTACCCAGGTAGAAAAAAATCAGAACATATAAATTATGATGCTAGATGCTTATTCACTTAAGAATAATTGACCATATTGATCAATTTTATGTAATCTTCCTAACTAGCAAGATTGTTTGCTTTAAGTACTATTTCCATGGGCTGATTCTGGCCCTTTCAATTCTTAAAATCCTTCATGGCTAATTGGAAATTACTTAGACTTCAAGGTCAGTTTCTACACATATTTACTGAGTCATTAGTCTGTGACTTAGAAAACACTCAAGTTCTTAAAATTATAAATACAAAGTAAATTAAAGGGACTGATAATCACAATGAATGTATAATTTTAAAAATCCAGCTGTATATTTTTAATAATCAAAATATCCTTTTTTAAAATTAAAGAAAATGCTTGAAGTTTTAGCCAAACATGATTTGGCAGGTTCGTTCTCAAGTACACACACTGGTGACTTTAGAAATTACAATGTGTTTATCGCCCTGTTCTGGGCTTTCAAATCCTTATTGAATGCCTCTAAGATAAGACTATCAATGTCTATACAGAATCACAGGCTTCTAGAGACCTGGGAGAGTCTTGTTTTCAGGATGAGGGTCCCTGTGACAGAAAGGAGCCATAGAGTCTCATGAGGCAGGCTCTTCCTTTTCCCTATACCTTTACCTTTGATGGACATAAAAACTTCATTTTTTACTCCTTCTGTAAGAACTAAACTTATTGGTTCCTATGAAATCTTCTTCTTCAGGAGCTAGCATTTACTACCCATATTCCACCAGGTTTTGGAATAATTGTATCCCAGTGTCTATAAACTGGTGTCTCTGAACAACTTGTGTTCTTAAATTTTAACAACGCTTAACTTTCTGAGTTTCATATGACAGACATGTGACCACAGATACATGCATCTAACAAAAGTATACCCAGAAGCCCAGAAGTAGTGTTTAGATGGACAGAACCTTGAACCAAACCACAACACTTAGACTTTATTATTCTCTTCACAGTGACTAGTCCCTTCCCAAATGGTTCCTGTGGGCAAATGGGTGATTGAAAAGTGAAAAATCTTCCTTTTTGGTCCTTTAGATGTGATCAGGCATGCCAGAGTCCAAAGCTGAACAGGTCTGTAATCACCTTTATCCATTCATCTAGGTTCTTGACACATTTAGTGAACGAGTCTATTGTGTTGTGTGCAGTGGGAAGTATGGGGACATGGCCAAGACCAAGGAAGATAAAGCTCCACATATCTACTTGACTTGTACAAGCAGAAGACATAGTTAAGCTTCCTGTAGAGTGTGAGAAAGAGAGTTATAAGATGTGGACCATCTTGAGTAGTAGATAGATGGTAAGAAAACATGCAGTCTGAAGAGATGCTACTGAAGTAAGGAATGAGGACTTGAAGGATCAAAAGAAAAATATAAGCCAGACACACTATCATTATGTATTTTAGTTAGAAAATTCTTTCTTAAAGCAAAGTCATAAAGGAATGACTCAACAAGTGAGGCATACTTGTCTTGTAAGGAATGAGTCAGAGGACAGCTCTTCCTCAGTCTCCTATCACTACCTTCAGCCTATAGGGGGCAACAAATATTCCCTCTATTATTATATTTTATATATTATTTTACTTTATTTTTTGAGACAGGATTTCATTGGTTACGTGGCTGTCCTAGAACTTGCACTGTAGACTAGGCTAGTCTCCAAGTCATAAATCAACCTGCCTCTACTTCCTGAGTGCTGGGGAGCCCATAGGTAATCACTCCCCATTTCTCTGCATTATTACACAGGCTTGGAGATTTAGACATTTTTCTCAAAAAACCTGAGCATTGACACAGATTTCCATCCATCACCTTTATGTACTGAAACACCACTCCCGACTGGCATCTGCTCTGTTCTAGTCAAAGCTTTCATGGTCTGTATGTGGGCTATACCTCTGTGAATATTTGAATTAAGACTAGATCATTAGTGACAATGCAAATGCTGCTTAATTGCATCTAAATATAGTAAGCCTTAATTAAATATTGAGAACTTAGTATTCTCTTAGGACACCTACCCCACTCCTGGTGGAGGCTTCCAGACTCTCTGCCTTCTGTCAGTTCATTCCAATTCTGTGCTGCGTGGAGCAAACATGTACAGTTGAAATGTTTGATGAGACAAGATGCATTTTCTGTTCTCATTTAAATAGCAATAAAATATTTCAAACAATGGAAAAACTTCAAAGTAGTAAAGTGCTTATTTTGGGCTGGTGGTTATCAGTTGTGAAAACAACATTTAGGTTGTAAATGAGAATAATCAAATTGTTCCCACTGTGGCACAGAAAGCTGTATTTGCAGATGGGAAGTGTCTAGCCATTTACTCTGTGTCATTTTTCAAATAGATCTATAGAACAAACCTCAAGATTTTTTTTTTGTGTAGAATCTAGATAAACTGTCATTCATTTGTCTTGAATTTTTCTTTTAAGTTGAAAGTAGTTCACATACATCAACTAAACATACTTACTGTTGCTGCTTATTTATTATTTATTTATTTGTTTATCTATCTATCTATCTATCTATCTATTTATTTTAGAATCACTGTAATTTAAACAAGACAGAGAACTTTGGTAAGCCTATTATAAAAAAGACCATTAAAGCATCATCTCTCAAAAGTCAAAAAGAGCAAACATTCCCTGACAGAATCCAGATAAATGTAAATGATTTACAGCTTTGATCTCTAGTTTGATTTTACTAGAACTCCATTTTAACAGCCTGTGCCTAGTCTTTTAAGAACCAAGTTGTAAGCCACTATATCAAACAGGCAACATAAAAGAGAAAGTGATGAATTAAATAACATTTCCACAAGATGATATTAAAGGTCTGGAAACTTAGACTAGGAAGAAGTTATACATAGTGAGCTGGTAGGAAGCAATGGAAGAAAAAACACAGATGATTAATGGGCAGGAGACACATGAGAATAGAGATCTCCCAGATCACCTCCTGATTCATACCTATACATGAAGTCAACTGAACATAGCAATTAAAGAAAGTCAAGGTCCTGTGACTTTGACAAATTCCCTTCTCTACTTTACTTTCTGTTACTCCTTTTCTCTCCCCTCATTTTTAAAATCTTCTCTTCCCTTCCTTCAAGCCAGAGTTTCACTATGTATTTGTCTTAGTTAAGGTTTTATTGCTCTGAAGAGACACCATGACCACAAGTCTTATAAAGGAAAACATTTGAGACTGTCTTACAGTTCAGAGGATTAGTCCATTATCATCATGGTGAGAAACATGGTGGCATGCAGATAGACATGGGGCTGGAGAGTCCTATATTTGGATTCACAGGCAGCAGAAGAGACAGTGACACAATGGGCCTGGCTTTAGCATCTAAAACCTCAAAGCCCACTCCAAGTGACACTTGACCTCCCACAAAACCACACCTACTCCAACAAGAACAAACCTGCTAAATGTGCCAGTCCCTATGAGCCTATGGGATCATTTTCATTCACTATCACATACGATTGCCTAGCCCCATAGGTTTATGGCTATATCATAATGTAAAAAGCATTCAGCCCAACTTCAAGTCTCCATAGTCTATACATAGTCTTAACATGTTTAAAACTCCAGTTTCAGAGAGTATGTAAAACCTACTTTTCTCTAAATCCTTTTATTGTTTATAGGTCACTATTTTTTATTTTTAGATATTTTCTTTATTTACATTTCAAATGTTATCCCCTTTCCTAGTTTCCCCTCTGAAACCCCCTATCCCTTCTCCCTTTCCCCTGCTCACCAACATGCCTACTCCCTCTTCCTGGCCCTGGCATTCCCCTACATTGGGGCATATAACCTTCATAGGACCAAGGGCCTCTTCTTCCATTGATGACCGACTAGGCCATCCTCTGCTACATATGCAACTGGAGCCATGAGTACCACCATGTGTTTTCTTTGGTTGGTGGTTTAGTCCCAGGGAGCTCTGAAGGTACTGGTTTGTTCATATCGTTGTTCCTCCTATGGGGCTGCAAACCCCTTCAGCTCCCTGGGTCCTTTCTCTAGCTCCTTCATTGGGGACCCTGTGCTCTGTTCTATGGGTCACTCTTTACTCACCTGTTTAGTTAGACAGTGTACAATGTAAAACATTTATGTTAGTATTCATTCAAAAGATGATACAAAAAAATCAATTATCCCTAAACAATGAACTGTTTTTTTTTTTTAATTTCTTGCTATTTTTTTTAAAAAGCAAAGAACTGTGACTAGTTATTTGCCAGCCAGTTACAGTTATTTGCTAGGGATATAAACATGAGTATTAGAGTGCGTCTTTTCAAAGGGCTGCAAATTTTGGACTTCTAGACTACCACATGCAGTAGTCATCAATCTGTCACTTCTCTTTGCTTGATCAATCCTATTGGACTTGGGACAAAACGATGCTTATGACAGAATCCTCAGGGCACTGAGATGGCATTGAGTGGTCTCTTCATAAATATGAAAGAAATCCTCAAGAAAGGTTGGTTTTCAACGGTATGCTCTGAAGGAAGTAGTAAATGTCCCAAATTCACCTTGTAAAGACCATCAAAGAGGCCAAGTCACATTGTAAGTGTCTAAGGACCAGAAGCACGTGGCTGGAGCAGCCAAGGTCTACTGTTTGCTAGGGCTGGAACATGGCCCCCTTGTTTGATTACTAGGTTTTTACCAGCTTTCTGTTTTTGATCTTTTCCTTCACTGTCTAAGCTACTCTGTAGATGAGGTTTGCCTCCAACTCGGAGATCCTCCTGCATTTGCCTCCAGAGTGCTGGGTTTGAAGGTGTTCACCACCATGCCACACTGAGTATCTCCTTAATTCCTTTTCATTTTTCTGTTGAGAGCTTAGCTGGGTGAAGTCTTGCTGTGAGATCACCAATCCCTTTATTCCAATGAGCATCAGGCTTTTCTAAATCTGTTGACACTTCTTGGTAACTGCTCTTTCCTCAAATTGTACATTCATTTTCTGTTTGTTTGTTTGTTTGTTTGTTTGTTTTTATCTCACTCATCTTTCTCCTTTTCTTTATAGAGCTACATAAGCATGACCACTAATAACCAAGCAACACAGTCAACACTAAGCTGTTTTGGAATCTCTGCCAAAGTTGTTAACCTATAACTCTTCATTTTAGCCTCAGGCAGATTTTTTTGGACAAGGGCAGCCACATTCTTCACCAAAATATTAAAAGAACAGTCTCTAGGCCACATACTAAAATTCTTCTCTAAAACCTCTTAAGCCAGGCCCCCACAGTTCAAATCACCCTCAGCATGCAGGAAGACATGCCATTGGAGAGGTAGGTAAGAGTTCTATACCTGTTTTGTCAGGCATCAGGAAGAGAGTGACACTGTCCATTGCTTGGGGCTTCTGAAGCCTCAAAGCCCACCCACATTGGCATACTTCCTCTAGCAAGGCCACACTCCCAATAGTGCAACTCCCTATGAGCCTATGGAGTCATTTTTATCCAAACCATCATATATATTATCCCCTATTACATATAGTATGCTGCATAGTTGACAGATTTAATGAAGATTCTAGATCCAAGTGTGGTGTGCAAAAGCCAAGATTTGGTGTTCATCTTTTTCTACAGGGATTTCTTACCCCTTTGGAGCAAATCAGTTCTACGTTGTGACATGTTAGTTAGCTGTCTCTCACCACTCCTATCTCCATTCTCCTCTTCTCCTCTCCTTACCGTCTGTGTTGGTCAGGGTTCTTTAGAGTGACAGAACTTGTAGATATAATATTGTTCTGATAATCCAACAATGATTGTAAATGAAAAATCCAAGAATCCAGTAGTTGCTCAATCCACGGGGCTGTATGTCTTGCCTGGACATAAGTATATGCCAGAATCACAAAGAAGTTGGCTCCAATGCCAGTGAAGAAATGGCTGTGCTAGCAAAGTAAAAGCAAGCAGCCAAAGACCAAAAGCTTCCTTCTTCCATGCCCTTATATGAGCTTCCAACAGAAGGTGTGGCCTAACTTAAAAGTGTGTCTCCCATCTGAACATTCAAATCAAAGATGTGTATCTTCAGACCTCAAGATCTGGATCAAAAGATTATGTCTTCCTACCACAAAGGTCTGGACTAAAAGTAAGCAAAAATGATGCCTTGTGCAAAGGATCAACCTCAACTTGGATAGGGGTTCCGGTGAAGAAGTGTCCGGGAGTGGCAAAAACTAAGGACTTGAAGTCAAATTGTTGGTCCAAGCTATGTTCATTCTGCTCAAGGCAGGTTTCCATCCTGCTTTCTCTGTGTTCTGTGTTCTTTCTCTCTGATTTGCTTTTTCTAAAGGTCTTTAGACAGTTTTCTTTTTATATTCTACTTGAGACAGTTTTCCAAGCAGTTCTCTCTTGCCACTTTGAAGGTTCTATGCCCCAGAATAGGGGAAGGTCAGGACTGGGAATGGGAGTGGATGGGTTGGGGATCAGGGGAAGAGGGAAGGAGATAGGGGTTTTTCAGAGGGGAAACTAGGAAAGGGGATATTTGAAATGTAAATAGAGAAAATATCTAATAAAAAAGAAATAAAAAGAAAACTGGAAAAAAATTCTCTGGATAGCTCATCTCTTGCAGATCATATACCCAGTCTTTTATTTTACTTATCAATCCAGTCATTTCTTCCAGTTTTTCTTTTGCTTATCCTATGAATCAGCATCCTGTGACTCCAGCCCCTTATTTCTTAGGAGACTCTAGGCACACATTTTTTTTTTTTAACATTGCAAACGAATTCAGAGATCAACCTGTTTCTGTTAAGCAGAGACAATAAGCTAGCTGGGTGGGACCTCATCCTTACTATTTCTACTACACTTTGACCTAAATTAGCTCTGTCCCAGGCTGACATTGAACTCAGGAATCTGACTGCATTTGTATCTGCCTATCTTTGTATCTTTCTCACAAGCTGGCTCCTAGTAGTTGCCTCTGTTCCTTTAGATATATGAAGCCCCTTATACAATTCATATTGCATCCTTATGATTTTGCATAGTTGAGAAATTACATATTTTGAACTCATGTTTTTAAAGTCCTTTTCCACAGCCTTAGGTGGTGTTCCTGAAGGTTCCAGCAATTACTATTTTGCTAAAACAATAGCCACACCTTTGCCTCCTATAATCCTGCTGTCTCTAATCATCATGGAGTCATTAATGTTAACATAGAGGATATTTCTCAAAGGAGGAACATAAAATATGTACATTATTATACAAACAAGTCTTATGCCCACAGCAGCCATGGTCACTTATGATGACCCATGTCTATCTTGCCCTGTCCCAGGGGCAGGAACCATGTCACTCTGTCCCTATCAAGGTCATTCCTGACCCAGCACTCTTGCACTGTGCCCTCCATTCTGGATTGTAGTTCATTCCAGATATAATCAAATTATAGTCAAGGTGTTTAGTAGCATTAATCTATTTTTAAAATTTAAGATTATATAAATGAAACTAGAAAAGCCATATATGTAGTGCTTGGGGCAGGTGTGTGTCATAATTATGTAGCAGAAATTCCTGAGACCTTTCTAGAAAAATATGCTTTAAGTATTGTTCTATTCTGTTACTATTTGTACATTCAAATAGAACCCATGTTAATACTCCTTGACTCTTGTATTCCCTCTTCCCCCTGAACCAATGCCCTGGGGTTTCAGGTGCTGAGGGGTTTCACCTAATGGGACAGGTGGACCCAAGAGACACCACTTGACCACTGCTTCTTACTTTATCTCCCAGGGACACAGCAACACCCAGCTCAGTTTGGGAAGTATCTGACCTGTTAGGCTGCTGAGAGAAAAGTAGAGGCTCTTACTTGATTTTAGAACTTGACTTCTGCAGAAGTGAGTATAATAATCACTAGGAAAGATGACCCCATCAGCACTCCTGACCACTTTCCATGGGGAACACAAAGTTGAGTCAAAGACCTGCCTGAATCTGTGCTAAGCAGGAATCGAGGGCAAAGACCACACATTCACTCTTTAGTTCTCTGAACTTAGCACAACGCCTACACCATGTTGAATATTTTCTTATTTACTTTCTTATGCCTATGATAAAATACCTTGACAAAAGCAACTTAAGGGGGAAATGCTTTCTTTTGGCTTATAGAGCCAGAGTGATATAGTCCATCACTGAGAGGAAGCCATGGTAGTGTACAGGGAAGGCACAGTGGGAAGAACAGAAGCCACTTTGCATCAGCACTGAGGAAGCAAGCAGTGAACAGGAAGTGGGGCTGAGCTATAAAGCCTCAAAGCCCACCCACCACCAACATACTTCTTACAATAAGACTCTACATCCTAAGCATTCCACAATTTTCCCAGTGTTACCAGTTAGGAACCAAGTGTTTAAACACATGAGACCATAAGAAATATTTTACACTTGAACCACAACAGTCACCAAGTGCCTGTGTAAATGATAAATACAATCCTGTTTGAGCTCCTAAATCTAAATTGTGCCATGGTTTATATGTCTCACTAAAAATAATGTGTAAATTACTGTGGGTAAAATGCCTGTATTTGATTCATACAGCAGAAATATAGACTAGGAGGAATGTCTACATTTGTCTAGGAGACATATATGAACATATGTACCTTATGCCTTATGCCCTATACACACACACACACACACACACATCCCCTGTTCTTTAGTAAGTTTGTTAGACACTGAATTATTTAAAGAAGTTAATCTAATGTAAGATGTTATGAAAATTTTAATAAGATTGAGCTTTAGATTGAGTTTATCGGATGTGAAATTCATCTTTGATGCTGCCTTCAATATTAAGTAATATGCCACAGGCAATTTATCTATCAAAATATTCAATATTGTGTAGGCATTTAATGAATATTCAGTGGGTTTCATTAAGTATAAATAGAAGTTTTTGTAACCAGAAATGTATCTAAAATTTGTATATCTTTTCAGATAAGGATCATCAAATGTTTGAAAAACAAACCTTGTTACATTAATCAACAAGATTCATGTATTAGTCTTGCTTTCTACTTTATGTGAAAACATGTTCAATATATGACTTTTTAAGGTTAGATATTGTTTGCTTAAAGACATGAAAAATGAAGTGCTAGGATCCTCCCTGAATTTACTCTGTCTTTCCTTGGTGCTATGACTCAAAAGAAAAGGAAAATGTTATGAACCATAAGAAATATTTTTTTAATTTTACCATCAGGTGGTATTACAGACCATGATGGAGGAGAAAACTCTATTCTGAAGAGATATTTCTAATGTATATATGATTTCCCAAATGTGAAAATAGTCATTTTTAAAACAATATGTCTGAAACATATCTATGTATTTTTTCAGTGTTTTAAGGTTTTTTTCCTGTGATTGGGTGGCAAATAGCTATTGTATAAGCAATCAGAAAAAGAGGAAGGCTAAACCTTGCTAGGAGGTCAACAGAACACGTCACAGGGTGGAATGGATCAGGATGGCATTCACAATAGCACTCTTAACAGAGAGGTGCCATGATGGTGACCACCCCATAGTAAATGCTTTAGAGCGGGCTAATATTTGGACCAAGTATTCAGTGAGTCATCACTCAAGTTTGCCCTACCTACATCAACTCTACCTAAGCTTTGACCTTCTGCCAGTCGATGGGCTACAAATTGAAGAAAATCACTTGATCTTACTCAACTTCATTTTGTAGTCTGTGAAGTGGGTAGGATAATTTTCTCTAGTTCTTTGGGGTGTTTGGTTTTTTGTTTTATTTTAAAATTAAATTAAATTGTTTATGGTTTCCCTTGTGGAATGCTATTTTAATACATTTAGGTTGCTATAAAAATGACCATAAACTGGGAATCCATAAGCAATAGAAATTCTGTTCTTACAGTCTAGATGTTAGGTTTCAAGATTAGGAGGGCAGCAGAGTGGGCACCAGGAAGGCCCTGTTTCCAGAGCACAGAGAGATGGTGTTCTCTACTGTGACCTTAAATGATAAGGAAGGAAAAGCAACTGTCTCAGCAGCTCTCACTCATAAGGACTCCAACTTCATGACTTAGTCACCCCCAATCCCCACCTCCTAAGGTCTCAGTATATGAATTTTTGGAAAGACACAAACATTCATGCATAGTATAATGCCAATATTAAGAAGCTAGTTACAAAAGATGCCTGCATTCATCTCAGGACTCAATTATCTATGCACTGATGAAGGATGCAGGGGTAGGAGTTGGCTAAGTACCAAATATTTAGGGAGAAGCAGGGGAAAGAACAGCCTAACCAGGCAGGAACAAGGAAGAGCTGTATTTACTGGACATTCTTTCTCTCACTGTTCAGATAAATTCACTGAATATTTTTGCACTGAAACTTCCTCTGTAAAATGCTCAATATCCTTTGTTTTCTCCTCACCACCTATCTGACCAAAGCCAATAACAACACAGACAGTAGAATGTTAGGGTAAGGGTAGTTCTGGCTCTAAAATGACCTGAAAGCAAAAACGGTGCACAGTCCAAGTAAGTACCAGCTTTGCACAGAGTCCACCACAGAGCCCACAGAGCATCTCCGCTTAAAACTACATCTGTGATGGTGAGAGGTGTTGCTCTGATTTTCTGGACTACATGGTTGTATAGCTTCGGTGAGAACATTCTTTTTTTTTTAATATTTTTTATTACATATTTTCCTCAATTACATTTCCAATGCTACACCAAAAGTCCCCCATACCCTCCCCCCCACTCCCCTACCCACCCATTCCCACTTTTTGGCCCTGGCATTCTCCTGTACTGGGGCATATAAAGTTTGCGTGTCCAAAGGGCCTCTCTTTCCAGTGATGGCCGACTAGGCCACCTTTTGATACATATGCAGCTAGAGTCAAGAGCTCCGGGGTACTGGTTAGTTCATAATGTTGTTGCACCTACAGGGTTGCAGATCTCTTTAGCTCCTTGGATACTTTCTCTAGCTCCTCCATTGGGGCCCTGTGATCCATCCAATAGCTGACTGTGAGCATCCACTTCTGTATTTGCTAGGCCCCGGCCTAGTCTCACAAGAGACAGCTATATCAGGGTCCTTTCAGCAAACGCTTGCTAGTGTATGCAATGGTGTCATCGTTTGGAGGCTAATTATGGGATGGATCCCTGGATATGGTAGTCTCTAGATGGTCCATCCTTTTGTCTCAGCTCCAAACTTTGTCTCTGTAACTCCTCCCATGGGCAATTGTTCCGAATTCTAAGAAGGGGCAAAGTGTCCACACTTTGGTCTTCATTCTTCAGTTTCATGTGTTTTGCAAATTGTATCTTATATCTCAGGTATACTAAGTTTCTGGGCTAATATCCACTTATCAGTGAGTACATATCATTTGAGTTCTTTTGTGATTGTGTTACCTCACTCAGGATGATGCCCTCCAGGTCCAACCATTTGCCTAGGAATTTCATAAATTCATTCCTTTTAATAGCTGAGTAGTACTCCATTGTGTAAATGTACCACATTTTTTGTATCCATTCCTCTGTTGAGGGGCATCTGGGTTCTTTCCAGCTTCTGGCTATTATAAATAAGGCTGCTATGAACATAGTGGAGCATGTGTCCTTCTTACCGGTTGGGACATCTTCTGGATATATGCCCAGGAGAGGTATTGCGGGATCCTCCGGTAGTACTATGTCTAATTTTCAGAGGAACTGCCAGACTGATTTCCAGAGTGGTTGTACAAGCTTGCAATCCCACCAACAATAGAGGAGTGTTCCTCTTTCTCCACATCCTTGCCAGCATCTGCTGTCACCTGAATTTTTGATCTTAGCCATTCTTTACTTCTTAAAAGGTAGTACTCACTAGCCTGCATCTCTATCAAGTTATATAAACCCTCAAGGTCCCTGCCTATGTTTTTTGCAGCATGCAAGATCCTAGAGAGCCTGTGAATATTATACTGAACTTGTATCTCTTTTTGCTAACAGGAATCATATTCAATGCTCCTTGTATTTCTCTTTGGTAATAGATATTACATTCAACCAGCCTACTAGAGAATTAACTTTAAAAACACACAGAATGCAGGAAATATTTTCATTAGACACCTAAGGCCTTCAAGGATAGGCAGGCACATGTCTTAGTAAAAAGAGTCCCACAGGTTTACATGTAAATTCTAGTGAATCTTTCAAAACTGGGTAGAGCTGGTCAGTGGTACTTACCTTGCCTTATAATTTACTATAATGCAGTGATATTCATGGAGGATCAATCTCACATAGGCCTGTGAGGATCTTCCTGCACTGATGATTCTTTTCATCTCTGTTGGCAGTATTCTTAGTCTTTGAGACTCTCCCTTCTTCCCATGGCCATAAATATCCTACTCAATTCTTATGAGATTATTAAAAAGGACAATGTCTTAATTTGATCGCTATTGCTAAACACTTTTCTATTGATAAAACACAGTGACCAAAAGTAACCCAGGGAGGAATGATTTTATTTCAGCTTGTAGGTTTTTGCCCATCACTGAAGAAAGTCATGGCAGGAACTCAAGGAAGGAGCCTGGGGCAGAACCTGAAGCAGAGATCACAGAGGAACATTGCTTACTGGCTTGCCTTCCATGGCTTTCTCAAGACTTATACAACCTAGACCCACCTGGTCAGGGGTGGCCCTCCTTCCCACAGACATGTCTCATAGGCCAACCTGAGGGAAGCAATTCTCAGGTGGATGCTCCCTCTTGTGGGGTGACCCTAGCTTGTGTCACATTAACAGAAACAACTTGCTAGCATGGACTGTATTGGACTCTTCCACTCAAAGTGTGGGTAGGTATATTCCTTCATGTTTTTTCCAAGGGAACTCACCAAACAACTGGGTCTTTTCCTCACTGACCCCTTCTGACATCTTATTATCCTGACAGGATAGCTTGCTTCCTGCTTTTCTCATGACACACAGGGCTGAGGATTTCTTCTTACTACATGTGTGTGAGAAGTCAGTGCCATGGTTGTGTTTTTCTAGGTCACTGTTAATAAGTACTGACAAGATGCCTGTAAGCATTTCATTTCTCTTATACTGAAATACACATATTGAATTTCAGTTTCTCTCGTTTTAATGTTTGAGGGAGTCTGCATTCATCATTGAAGAGACAGAAGATAGAGACTGTGGCTTAGGGCCACAGTGCCTGTAACAGCTTACACTGTGGATTTAATAATATATTCTTTCTCAAGCAGTGTTCACCTTCTGCACCAATGTTTGATACCCACGGAGAGGGTAGTTGATTTGTAACACCTATAATGAAGGTGACTGGCAACTAGCATCAGGCAAACAAGTATAAATCCAGCATTGCAATGAAAGGAAAGGGACCTCGCTGACAGCCTATCAACACTTCAGATGAGCCCTTGCTGTTTTTGAAAAAATATAATGTACCCCACCATCAGTTGCTTTCTGCATTTTTGACCAGATGTTTATTTCTGTGATGGTCTCTGCTTGCTACAGAAATATGCTTCTTTGATAAAGGGTGAGAGCCACGCTTATCTGCGGATATAAAGATGAGCCTCTAGGATGTAGTTCGGAATGATATGGACTTAGGACTGTGGCAGTAGTAGGTTCTCCTCTAGTGTTCATAACCCCACCAGCCACAGGTTGTTGGCTGGGCTTACAGTACCAGTCATGAGCTACCTCCTATTGAGCGGGTCTTATGTCTAATCAGACGGGACCCAAAATAAAATTGCCACTGTTATACCCTTGGGGACATTTTGCCATAATGGTTATCATTCTGGTTTGTAAGCCTTACATTTGGGCAGGGCTATTGATTGCTCCCCCCCCCCCATGACAGTTTGAATGGAACCTTCAGATACTATAAACCTACAAAACCAGTTGACATTCCAACACAGATGAGGAAAATCTCACATGCCCCATCCCTACACCTGCTTTCCTCTCAGACCCTAGATTTCTCTCTGCACTAGAGAAGACAATGTATACCTTTGTGCACTACCCTGAAAAACCAGAGAGCAGTGATTTACCAGCCCTAGGCAAGAGCTGGAGATCTGTAAACTATAGCTATAAACAGTGGCTCAGAAGGTGGAATTGAGCTTTGACTGTGATTCTCCCAGAGGTTGTTGGTAGATGCCCACAAGAGTCACTTCATGAGTTTATAGCATCTGAAACTCATTGGCAGGAGAAGGAAGATCTTCAGGACTTCCTATTTGGCCCTATAAATGCCACACAAAATACAACCCTCTTATACACCTGATTCTGAGAATTCCACAATGACCCAATGAAGAACCCTTGCTCCAAGTTACAGCCATTTTCTCTTCCAAGTCATGATGTGACTATATGTTTGAAAGTGTACAGCTTCCAAAGAAATAGACTGGATTAAATTGAATCTTATACCAGAAAACAAACTGTATATGTGGACAAGTGATTTGAAGGCTGGAACAGCATGGGATATGTAACTGACAGGAGTCTGTAGCTTTAATATTTCAAATCCTATTTTAATGATGGTTCTTAAACACTTTGACCTTCCTTTTAGCCCTCCCCCCACCCCCGCCTCCACGAGAGGTAGTGGAAAAGAAAGGATACAGGGACAAAGGGGGATTGGATCTGTTTAGAAAGTTCTTTGAAGCAACTTCCATCTATGTTGTCTGGAAATAGTTCACAGGTCAGCAGTGACAGCTAGATTCACTCACAAATACTTCATGGATAAGTATTTATCCATGGGATAACCAGACTGTAGGGGACCAAACTCTTAGGCAGCTGAAGTGGAGTCTTTCTCAGATGGTATTCTACAGTAGCTATGAAGTGAACATAATGTGCCTTACTCCAAGATGCAAAAACCCAGGTCTATAGGCCGACTCCATCAAATGTCCTCCCCTGACTGCCTAGTTACGAAAGGGAATATCTGGCCCAAACAGTCTTTTTAATGGGACCTGGTCAATTATCCTTTAGTAGCAAAGCTACGAGATTACTCAAAAATATATAAAGACACCATCTAGAAGTGGAGAGTAGAATTCCTCAAGGACAAAAACACATCAAAGCAAACAGTGCATCTTTGATGTATAACACAATCACTGTCACTGTTCTTTCCAAAATGACTTAAAATAAAGAAACAAATGGGAAAATAACAACAACAAAGAGTCCCTAGAGCATTGTGTCACACATTTCATAACCCTTCTCTCTCCTTCCTTATAAGGATTCTGCTTAAAATTTCATGACTTATTTGGTTCAACTTTGAGTTGAGAATCTTTGGCCATTCTTTAGTTCTCTGAGACTATCACAACCAGGACAATCATAGTATTAACCAGCATTTTCTACTGTTTTAATTGTATTGGTCCATTGTGAGTTTCATATCATGCCTGCCTTTTGCTCTTGCAACTTCTCACCCAAAATAAAAACACACACACACACAAACAAACAAACAAAGCCAAACCATAGAAAAACATCTCATTGTGCAAGCTGTAGTATGTCACAGTGTGTCTTATAGTATATCTTCTATCCATACATCTTTTCTTCCAAATGCTCATTGTAACAAGTCAGTGGATTGGTTTGAGGTCTCTGACTTTTGTGACATCATCAATATTGGATCTTCACAGGGATTCCTCCCACTTACCCTGCTATTACCCTGTGTCATGAAGATCCTGCAGCTTTGTATCAGAAAGACTGGTCCTTTCATGCATCCCAACTGTTTGCAGATAATATAAATTTTGCAGTGGGACAACTCAAAGCCTTTGGATCTTGGCCTGGGTGGTAGTTGAGCTGGTCAGCTCTCCCTAACAGGGCAAGCTCTCCAACACTGCACTGCCTAGGGCATCCAATGACAACACGCATAAGAGGCAGAGTCAGCTCTCCCACTCTTATGCTCCACTCTGTTCCTGGGCAAAGTGCAGGGCCTGTTCTCCAGAGTGCTGCTGCCTGTGAGGGGTGATGCTAATTTTGTACAGGCTCTGAATATCATATCCAAGTGGTCCTCTGAGGCTACCAGACCCTGGAGGCTACCATCTCCAAGTTCTCTGGTATGAAACACACACACACACACACACACACACACTAACCCCTGCTGCTGAGTAGCCACAGATGACCCAGACATGGCCCTCAGTGGTAGTTCTGGCTGGGACCTCACCATGGGACTCACAACAGGCTATTCCTCTCTACCCTTGACTCTCCAGTTCCATCTCTCTTCATAATACTCAAGCTGTTCCACTTCTCTTTCTCTACCATCTATTCAGCAAATACTTGTACACTATGGTGACTGCTACTGCAGGCTGATCCCTGAGTGACGTCCCCAGCTTGTAATAAGGACCAGCTGTGCTGTGCACTGGAAGGCAGGTCTGTGGGCAGCATGGCAGTTCATGGTCTGTCTTCCTTCTTCCTTGCTATACTGTGTGGTGGTAGGTGTGGCTCTGTGTGTCTATGGCCTGCCTGTGCCATGGGGTGAATGGGGCATTTCTATTTTAGTAGAAGAACAATATAAAGGGAAGATGAGGGCAATTAGTTTAACATATCTTCTCCCAAACCCTAAGGAACAGGACAGGAGTGGTAGACACAGTCTTCATGGTTTTGTCATCTTTCTCTCTTACCAACTTCTTATATTTGATGCTATTCCATTTGCCTGGGACTCTTCAATTAATAAAATGCTAATCCAATTTCTGATGAATCCCAGCCCTCAGTAATGAAGATGTCATTGTAACTTCAGGGTTCAGCATAGTTACAGATGTTCCTTGGGGGAAAGCATTCCTCGTGTTGGTACCAAAATGCCCAAACCAAAGAGCCCAGGTTTGCATGATTAACACTGTCAACTTGACAGAACCTAGAATCACCCAGAAGATAAATTTCTGAGTTTGTCTGTGAAGACGTCTGTGAACTGGGTTAAGTGAAGTAGGAAAGACTAGTCTAAATGGTGGCAGTGCCATCCCACATACTAGGCTCTAGGCTAAATGAAAAAGGAGAAAACACAGTATGTACCAGCATTTGTCTCTCTCAGTTCCAAACTCTGAATGCAAGGTGATCAACTGACTGCATCTGCTCCTGCTGTGACTTTATCAGAATGATGCACTAGACTATATCCTCTTAACCTATGAGCAAAACCAAACCTTTTATCCTTTTAAATGCTTTATGTCCACTATTTTGTTATAGCAACAAGGAAAGTAATGAACACTAACTGTGCTGACTGGTCTTATGTCAATTTCATATAAGCTAAAGCAATTAGGAGAGCAGGAATCACAATTCACTCCTCCATTGCTGGTGAGAGTGAAACCTTGTACAACCACTCTGGAAATCAGAAAACTGGAAATAGTTCTACCTCAAAACCCAGCTATACTACTACTGGGCATATACCCAAAAGATGCTCCAACATATAACAAGAATACACATTCTACTATCTTCATAGCAACATTATTTATAATAGACAGAAGCTGGAAACAATCCAGATGTCTCTCAGTGGAAGAATGGATATAGAAAATGTGGTACATCTACACAAATGGAATACTACTAAGCTATTAAGAATGAAGACTTCACAAATTTTGTAGGGAAATTTATGTAACTAGAAAATACCATCCCAAGTGATGTAACCCAGTCCCAAAAGGACATGCATAATATGTACTCACTTGTGTACATATTGAGTACTTTATGTACTCATAAAATATAGGCTACCCATGTGTATTAGTCAGGGTTCTCTAGAGTCACAGAACTTATGGATAGTCTCTATATAATAAAGGAATTTATTGATGACTTAGAGTCTTCAGTCCAATTTCCAACAATGGTTCAGTAGTAGCTGTGAATGGAAGTCCAAGGATCTAGCAGTTACTCAGACTCACACAGCAAGCAGGCAAAGGAGCGAAAGCGAGACTCCCTTCTTCCACTGTCCTTATATGGTCTCCAGCAGAAGGTGTAGCCCAGATTAAAGGTGTGTTCCACCACACCTTTAATCCCAGATGACCTTGAACTCAGAGATTTAATCTTCTGGAATCCATAGCCACTATGCCTCAAGATCTCCATACCAAGATCCAGATCAGAAACTTTTATGTCCCAGCCTCCAGATAAGGGTCACTGGTGAGCCTTCCAATTCTGGATTGTAGTTCATTCCAAATATAGTCAAGTTGACAACCAGGAATAGCCACTACACCATGCTACACCCCAAGGATCCAAGGAAGGAGGGCACAAGCAAGGATGCTTGAGCCTCACTTGAAAGGGGGCACACTTGGAAGGGGAATGTAAGGGTCATGGAAGGCAGATAGAGGGAAGGAACTGGGTGAGGGAGGGGATTGGAAGGGAAAAGCGGAGAGGTTTGGGTTTGGGTGTGGGGAGGGGCAAGGATGGCCAGATGACCCTGAGAATGAATGAAAATCTAGTGAGCAGGTGGCATCTCCAAGAAGAGATGGAGACATGGGATAGAGAAGGTGCTCAAGAATCATTATTGGTGCCCTTAGCTATGACTCATAGCATTGGGAATATGGAGCCTGGGGAGGCTGCCACCTGTGGCCAAGCGGGGCACCAGTGGATCAATATGGACACCAACCCATCCACAAAACTTTCAACCCAAAACATATCCTGTCTATAAGAAATGCAGGGATGGAGGATGGAGCAGAGACTGAGGGACTGGACAACCAATAAGCAGCCCAACTTGAGACTTTCCCTATACTCTGTTATGCGTTCAGACAGGAGTCTAGCATGGCTGTCCTCTGAAAGGGTGTACCCACCCACATGACTCAGAAAGAAGCATATACCCACAGCCATGGATGGAGAACAGTGGATGGAGTTTGGGTACTTTTACGGAAGAATAGGAGAAAGAATTGCAGCCCCTAAGAGGTTAGGAACTCCACAGGAAAACAAATAGAATCAGCTAACCTGGATCCTTGGGGCTTTCAGAGACTGAACCACCAACCAAAGAACATACATGGGCTAGACCTAGGCTTCCTCACACATATGTAACAGACATGGTGCTTGGTCTTCATGTGGGTCCCAAACAATGGACAACTGGAACAGGGGCTATCCCAAAAGCTGTTGCCTGTATGTGGGATAAATTCTAGCTGGGCTGCCTTTTTTGGCCTCAGTGGAAAAGCCTAGCCTCACAAAGATGTGATGTGCCAGGGTTAGGGGATACCTGGGGGGCAGGGTTCACCTGTTCAGAGGAGAAGAAGAGGAGAATGGAGGAAGGATTGTGGAAGGGAGTGACGGGGTGCGGGGTGGGGACAGTGAACAGAATGTAAAGTAAGTAAGAAAACTAACAATAAGTTAAGTTTAAAAAGAAAGAAAATGTTTCACCTGATTGGCCTGAGGGCAAACCAATAGGGCATTTTCTTGATTGACAATAGAAGTGGGAAGTACCAGCTCACTGAGGGTTGGTGTCACCCCTGGGTTGGCAGGCTAAGCAAGCTACAGGGCAGGAAACCAGTAATCAGCACTCCTCCATGCCCTCTGCATCAGGTCCTGCTCATGGCTCCTGCCCTATTTTATATCTACCCTGACTTCCCTCAGTGGTGGACGGTAAGGGATCAATGCTCCCTCTCTGAACCCTGGACTATTTTCAGACCACACCCAAATACAAATTTACAAATACAAATCCAACACAAAGAGATCCTTTATTAAGCAAGGTAAAGAGACAAGGTGGCTGAATCTGTATTGGGCAGAAACAGAAGCAAATAGCTTTGCAAATATGAATTCTAAGAGAGGAAAAAGGGAAGGTCTGGGTTAGAATGAGCTAGGACAAGTTGATAAATTTTGGTTATATATTTTATTAGGTAAGTCAATATAATAAACTTTGATTGCTTGAGACCTTGATATTTGATAAATGGACCTTGGTGATCAACTTCAAGAATAAGTCAGGCAGAAAAAGCTGGTCAAATAAGTGAATAGACCTTGATGACTTGCTTTAGGGATGTAATCTAACTGTTTAGCAAGGGAGAGGGCAAGACCTGATTTCCCAATATTTGCTGGGCTTGGAACTGTGTTTGATGTGTTCAGTAGAGCCCTTCACATTATGTTCTGGAAATGTGGGCTAAATCAGCCCTTTTCTTCCCTGATCTGCTTATGACCATGGTATTTTATCAGAGCAATAAACACCCTAATTAAGACAATGACTATAATGCATAAGGAGCTAAGGACTGTTCCTTGAAACGATATTATATACTTGCTCCATTCTAAAATTTTTAATCTTCTAAAATTTTCATGAAAGCTTGTTCAGAACCAGAATCCAGGAAAAAAAACACTTCCACTAACATTGAACATAACCAAATAATTTGGGTTTTATTACACAGCTCAGACTTGCTCAGAACTTTTCTTTCTCTAGCCTCACAAGTTCAAGAATATCTATAATACTAAAATGGCATACTGTGGAATGATTGACTAATGAGATATACCAGGGCATGTGATCTAGGCTCACACTGCAAGACCTTTCTGTTAGCATCATCCAAACTAGATGACAGAAAGCTTATGTGGTACAAGTTTATGCTTTTCTGTCTTTCCAACTTTTGGTGATCCTATTCTCTCAGGAATACTGAAATAATGTTTTCTTAACTGTTTCAATAAAGAGGGATAACACTAATGAGTTGTCACTGGCTAGCCTAACAATACAGCTTAATGGCTGATAAAAGAATCAATACTTATATTTTATAAGCAAAAAAGAAAAATGACCACATTAAGAGATATTGTAGACATTTTCCCAAAAAACATATGAAAATACATAGGAACATGAAAAGATGTTCAACATGGAAATCTAAAACAACCATCAGGCATCTGTTGGGAAGTTCCTTTTCCATTCAACAACGATGGTTCCTAATGGAAAGTATCTTGATTATAAAGTTACCATCCTTAGCAATGGATTAATGCTGACAAGAAAAGAACTGCAGAACTGCATTAAAGATGGTAAAGACCTTTGAGAAACAGAAACGGCAGTACAAGGACAAAAGAAAGTCAATTTTGTATTCCAGAACCAGAGAACAGATGAAGAACACTCACAGGCACCTATTCCTCTTACAGAGGACTCAGGTTCTGTGACACCTCACATGATGACTCACAAACATCTATAGATTCAGTTCTCAGGATCCAGCACTTCTTTTAACCTCTGTGCATAGGTATACATGAAGGCAAACACAAACATATGAAATAACAGTACATAAAAGTCATAAAAACAGTCAGAGAAAGAATGAATGTTAGGTATTCATCAACAGTCATGGAATGGGAAGTGGGTAAGAAGAGCTGAGTTTCAAACAGCTGAAGTAGCTATGTTATCACTGACACACCAGCCTGTTCTACTTCAGTCTCTGGAGAGCAGTGACTTATATGTTCCTGTCCAAGTGGATGGAAGTTATGGTGTACAGGACAGTTTCCTCTTTTCTTATTCTCAGGTTCATTTGCAATGAACTTATCTCTGAACAGAGGCGCGAAGGTGTATCTGTTATGTGATCCCTGGAAGGGATGAAGGCACCATGCTCTGAAAGTATTGGGCAGGGGGTTGGTGCCGGCAGTTGTCTGACCTCTGTGAAAACCTAGGCCTTAGAAACCAACAGCACACCCTTACTCTCTTAAGTCCCACTGGGACTGTCTATACCCTAGTCTTTGAAGAATTGGCTTTGCTGGTACTTTTCAGTTTCCTCACAATAAACATCCCTGATTTGACTGTTACTCCCCCAGCAACTTCCTACTAAGCATGACTCATTCAGAAGAAATCACTATGCATGAACATTTTTGCCAATAGCTAGAGAAATAAAGTGCCCTATCTTGATTCTTCCAAAATCTGTACTTCCCCACCCACCCACACTTAAGGCTGGGAACAGTGGAATTTGTCTCTAAAGAGCCAACTTCCCCCTTGAGTACAATCAGGTGTAAGGTAGGCGTTCTGAAGTATAGAAGAAAATTAAAATCAATATTCAGCTTCCTACCAGAAGAAGCTTGCCTAGTTAACAGGCTGGGTTGTGTAGAATTTGGGGGATAACAATCTGCTCTTTGGGGTGAGGCACTGATTACTTTTGTTAAATAGGAGGGCTCCTTTTCCTCCATCAATGTTGCTTGCACTTCCACTTTATGCTTAGTTGGTAAAGCATTAAGTCTACAAGCTAAACCCTAATTACAACCTTCTCACAGAAAGCAAACCATATGATGAGAGAAGAAATAGGGAAGAGGATTAGGGTTGAATGTTTAGTGATTCCTTTAATTTGTTATCATTTTAGTGTATGAAAGAAAATTTCAATCAAATGAGTTAAAATAATTATCACAAGACCCCAAGTTCTGGATGGGAGAAACTTGTGTTTAGAGATTAGATTTTTCAAGATGGCACATGCCTGTGGGTCCACCACTTAGAATGCTGAGGCAGGAGGATCATGAGTTGGAGACAAACCTGGGCTACATTGTAAAACACTGCATGAAAGAGGGAGGAGAAGGGGGGGGGAGAAGGAAGAAAAGAGGAGTAAATGTTATATTTGAACTGAAGGGTTGTTGGTTCAGAGTTCAGAGACAAAGGCTCCTATGCGAGATGCTCAGGGAAGCCCCTCTTAGCATTGATTATCACTGGGCTTTGGACTTATTCTTTGTAGAAAGTGCATATTTAAAGATTAGAGTATTCCACAGTCTTGTGTCTAGATTTTAATGCAATATTGTATTGAATATGATTTAAGTAATTACAAGAAACTTTAATCTGAACCAGTAGATTCCAGAAAGTATTCACATACCAATTAGTGGGATCTGCTTATATGGGATTTGTCAAAGCTTGTTAGTATTTGTGTCTGCTCCCAGCTGCTGTCAGATTCAGTAGAGGAAACCATGCTCATTCCTGTGTTTAAGGTCCACTACTACCCAAATGGAAATTGTTTTGGGGTCATGTGTTCATTCTCCTGAAAAGACTTTCTCTTCAGAAGAAAGACACATGTCCATTTGAGTGATAACACAGATACAAGACACCATGGATAAGGATGGAGAGCAGCTGAATGAAGAGAAGTTCACGTAGGTGGATAAAGGCCATAAAATTGTGGATGACGGAACACAAATAAGTAGTAACAAGGAAAACAACCTTCTTAGTGGAAACTTAACTTCACAGGGAAGATAACAGACTTTCAAAGTCGGCTTTAAAAGCTAGTTTACAAAGAGAACAAAAATGAACCAGTATACAAGCCGACGTTGACACCTATGTGTGTTGGAGCTAATTGAAATATAAAGGGTTGGTGAAAACACTTCAGAGACTTTGCACATAGGTGACAGTTTATATTACTTTCTTTGTTCTTCCAAGGTTACATTTCTTACAGATTGTCTCAATCTCTTTACTCCTAGAGCAGACTGGCATTAGACACGCTGCAGTCTCACCAGCACCTTGGACAGCACCAACCACCCATGAATGGCTCAACAAATTTTCAGCACAGATTGAATTATTTCAGGATTTTTGCAGCTCTTCTCTGTGTTAAGCTTTAGTCAGAAAACTGCATTTTTATTGAATTTCTCCAGTTAAATATGGCAGTAACTCACCAAAATATGAAGAGGAACATTCTGGCTGACTGTTTATAGCAACACTCCGGGAATAATTCCTTGTCAGCTATTGATGAGCTCTATCTGCTCTGAGATGTAAGGAGAAGGATAAAAGGTGTGAGTTACAGAACTGAGCCAGGTAATTATGCTTGCTGGAGAGAACAGCAGATGGAAGAAAACAGTATAAAAATATAATAAGAACCATAATCATTGTTCTTTACAGAATATAAAATCTATTTAGAGAAAGGGACAACTGAAGCAAGCAAACATGGGTAAGTCACACATTACCTCCAATAACAGAGCTATTTTGACAATGATGAAAGGCGTTACCATCATTACCAACAAAACATAATTAAGCCTCATTATACCTTATTTTTGTTTAGCTATCCCAAGAGAAGGGTTTTAGTTCAAATCTCCTTGACAAATTCATTCTCACCTAGCTGATTTTAAAATGTACTTTATTGTCAGAATCAGGAGATAGGGCAGAAATCTGTATGAATATATATACCAGTGGATATGACCTACTGAGAAATATGTCAGATATACCATAAAAATAGCATCTGAACATAGTTCCCTGTCTCTTTAACACATGTGACATTCTTCACTCAGACTGAATATGCATGGAGACCAGGGAGTTGCTGGAAATGTGACTTCAGGCAGACAGATGCTGAAGAACCAAGCACAAGGAGTCTACTTGGCCCTTTGACTTTTGCTGTCTCTGCTTGTTCTGCATCTCCAGGATGAAAGTGGTAGCCACCGCCTATTCATTTCTTTCAATTGTCATTGTTCATGGTAATTTTACTTTTTTTCGATCTAAAAGGTAATGAGTTTTTTTAAATTAAGGATGGCATTGGTAAATAAAAAACAAGATTCTTTTATCATCTGAAGAGAAAGAGCTGTCTAAAGGAGACCTCAGAAAGCCAAAGGCTAAATACTTTATAAACTCTCATCCAAGTAAATCAGAATTCCTGTGGATGGAGGGGAAGAAAGTATTTTAAAACAAGGCCTTCACTGGTTCTGAAAAATTACTCAGTGGGAACAGCTTTTTATGGGATACTCACATGGGAGAAAGGAAAGAACTAACTCTCACATGTTATCCTTTGACCTCTACCCGTGTGCCAAGGCATGTATACAAAAGAATACACATGAAAATAGATGATAGGTAGATAGGCAGACTAACAAGTAAGCAAATACAAATAAAATTTTTGTTTTTTTCTTTTTTTATTAGATATTTTTCTTCATTTACATTTCAAATGCTGTCCCTGAAGTCCCCTATACTCTCCCTCCTCCATGATCCCCAACCCACCCACTCCTGCTTCCTGGCCCTGGCATTCCCCTCTATTGGGACCTTCACAGGATCAAGGGGCTTTTCTCCCATTGATGGCTGACTAGGCTATCCTCTGCTACATATGCAACTAGAGACACAGCTCTGAGGGGGGGGTACTGGTTAGTTCATACTGTTGTTCCTCCTATAAGTTGTTTTAAAAACTGAATATGTCTGTTTAATGGTTCCTGGTTCTAGTCTTGCTAATAGAACATGCTTATATCAGACAAGGAATGATCATTACAGTTTAATATTGAAAAGCTGTGGGGAATGTTATCATATGAAGAATAGAGAAAAAAACGGGAGATGGGAAAGTAATATACAAAGAGGGAAGGGGGATGAAAGGCTAAAGAGTGGGAAGAACACAGATTCCTAAACAAAAAAGACATTTAAATTCATATGCCTTCATTGATATGTTTACATCTACAAGCAAGAACTGAAGACAAAAATGACTGAATTCATTCTGTCAATCACTTCAATGCATGTAACAGGATTTTTCTCCCATATCTTGCCATTATAACAGCAAATATGAGAAAAGATATAGAGACAGAATACAGTTTCAGAGCTTCATTCTTGGGTCCTGTGTCTGATCCTTTGTTATTTTCTGTCTTTGCTTTCTCCCCTAAACATCTAGGATATAATAATCATACTCTACTCACAGCCTAAGCACTCTATGTACAAGATTAGAGCAAAGAGATTAAGAGCAACAATGCATACCTCAACAGGAAATGGACTCTAACAACTACATGGGCACCCCTACAACAGCTCACAACCCTTTCTTTCCTTTATACCTTCCCCATCCCTTTGCTGTACCCAGAATTGCTTTACTCTCAAACACTTAAACCTTGCTATTCCTAAGTCTTATAAAGTTCTGCAAAAGTCCTATTACCCATTCAGCTTTCCTCAGCCTCATTCACTAACAACTTAAGAATCTGCTATTCATATGAGCAAAGTTAAAATACAGATTTTCAGAAGATATGTATATTAAAAAAGGTTAAAAGACATATATCAGGGTATAGTCATAAAAACAAGGTTAGGAGACAGATAAAAGGGACTGGAGAGAGGGCTCACTGGTTAACAACATATATTGCACATATCCAGGTTTGTTTTCTAGCACTCACATTGAAGAGCTCACAAGTACCTGCAATTCCAGCTCTAGAGGATCCTGGTGCTCTCTTCTGGTCTCTGCAGACACTCAGTTCAGATGCTCAAGCACACTCACACACACATGCATGCATGCATGCACATATGCACACGCACACACATGCACACACAATTAAAAATGAAAATAAATTCTTAAAAATAGTATATTGAGAGAAGATATCCATATTAAATATTAATGTCATGAGAAAGAGAGAGAGAGAGAGAGAGAGAGAGAGAGAGAGAGAGAGAGAGAGAGAGAGAGAGAGAGAGAGAGAGGGAGAGGGAGGGAGGGAGGGAGGGAGGAAGGAAGGAAGGAAGGAAGGAAGGAAGGAAGGAAGGAAGGAAGGAAGGAAGGAAGGAAGGAAGGAAGGAAGGAAGAATTCTAAACAATCAGAAATAGTATATCAGTAGAAAGTACTCAGAACCAACTCATAAAAAGGAGAAAGAGAATATCAATAGACATGCAAAGTAGCCAGGGAAAGGTCATCAGTGGTGAGGCTCCATGCTCCAGAGCCTGGCAATAACCAAGTAGAGACGTATGTTACCAAATGCTTATGCAATAAGCACTTTGGTGAACATACTAGCAACCCCTCCCTCAGTAAAGCTGATGACAGACATAATTGGGACCATGGACACTCTGCCTGCTCATATATTTTCCCCAACCTTGTCATTTCCAAAATAATCTTCATTTTATTTGTTCAACAACTCTGTCTCCAGTACACTCACATGCTTCAATGACACCACCCTCAGTTACACAAAAGAGAGTTTTCTTCACAAATGATGACACAGCCAGTGGCTCAGAGACAGACAAAAAGTTATTAGGGAGGTGAATGGATTCAGGAGGAGATGATGATTTGTAAGACTGTCGTTTGAAACATTTAGCCTCCCCTCCTTTTCTATACAGAGTTATGTTTGAATATCATGTCTGCAGATGGGCAGATGGGCTGCTACCAGTGTGAGCAGGACAAATGCCTTAATAAACAAATCTTGAATCCCAAACTTTCCCCAAGCCTATTATTTTAAATTAAAATAATAAGTGATTTCCTTTATAAGATAGGCTAAACTGAACATTTTGCTTGTTAATGTAAACATATGAGTCTGTTTCTACATGCACACGACCTACAGAATTCCTACTCAGGATATCACAGGGATATGTACAAAGACTGTAAGAATGCAAAATTGGAAACAACCAGATTGTCTATCTTCAGTTGAATGGCTAAGGTTATTTTAATATTGACATGAAGATATGGAATAAATAGAATATGATCAATAAACACATTTACAATTTTATAATAAAGGAAAGAAACAATACTGCTAGCTACAAAGGAAACAGCCTCAAGTGTATCTACAGTATTATTATGAACAAATATAAAACCCACATATGAGATTGTAGCAGTACTCATTAATTCAGATTATGACAATATGGGTAAGCCATATTTTATAATATAATTTTCACTATGCTTAAGTTTTCTAATAAATATATTTTAAAGATGTTTCAAGCAAACTAGGAAAAATAAGTTATATAGAAGAGAGGTTATTAAGAGTGATATTGTTAAAAATTTGCTGTTAAAAATTAACATGTTTTTATTGCATAGATTTCATTTATCATTACAATAAAAGAGGATTTTAAAAAGAAATACATTTGTTTTCACATTATAGCTTTCTTCCCTTTCGAGCCTCAATCTTCTAACTCTTGTCTTCTCTAGTCTCATAGAGCAATTATCAGCTCTGTATATGTCTGCCACATTTCAGCATATGCAGACGATACCCATGCCTGATCTCATAGAACACTCACCTCATAGAATTCTCTTGTCTATTTAAATATGTGTCTTTCCTAGCTCAAGGCAACTCTCTTAACACCCATCTCCCTACACCCAGCTACAGGGAAAGTAAGCAGGACAATTCAACATCTTTCCCTTCCAGCATCCTGAGGCTTTCACTAGTGTCTTTGACCTTGACCACTGCCTATCTCTTTCCTCAGTTTCAAGATAGACTACAGGTTCTTATTGGACTGTTCTGTTATATAAAGACAAATACATATTTATATTCCACATAAGAATGGTCATGACTGGAGTCAGTAAAATTAATACATATGTACATACATACATACATATGTACATAAGAGAGAGAGAGAGAGAGAGAGAGAGAGAGAGAGAGAGAGAGAGAGAGTGTTCCGTGCATGCTACAGCACACTTGTTGAAGTTACATAACTTGTCAATTCTCTTCTTCTAGCATGTGAGATCCATAGGTGGCTTCATCAGGGTCAGAAGTAAATGGCTTTGCCAACTGAACTATCTTGACGATTCCTAACAGCCTATGATAGAAAACTGTACATGATCAGGAGTAGTTATACAAGACTGATGCATGAAGTTCTTTTAAACACTATTAATGGGCCAAAGACTTTTGAGCCTTTTCTCATTGAGAGCTTGAATCTATGACATGATTTTAAATGTATATGAATGCTGTTTCTGCTGAGATGTGGCAAATACAACATAATCAAATCTGGGCCTAAACCTTAAAGCACTAAACACCTCCACTTTCTTACTCTTAGATCCTTGTCTCCTTAGACTCCATCTATCATGTAAGTCCAACTATCTTGTAACCACCATGAAGAGATACTTTAATCACGAGACATGGAGAAATACAGACTTCCAATCTCCCTCATCAGTTGTCAGACTTGTGAATGACACCACCTTGGACTCTGAATACCAGCCTATACAATTGTGTACTATCTTTGTTTTTTTTTGTTTTTTTTTTTGTTTTTTTTTTTTAAATTTTAGATAAATAAATGTATTTGGGTCTCAGAAGTTTTAGGTATACATTGAATGAATTAACATTAATTATTAAAAATTTAATAACTTTTAAGTTTTCTTGAGCACTATATAACATCCATGAGTTAACAATTGGTTGCTTGCATAGATATCTTCCTAGCATGCAAAATCTGTTTTTTTTTTGATTTTTAATATTTTTATTACATATTTTCCTCAATTACATTTCCAATGCTATCCCAAAAGTCCCCCATAGCACCCCCCACTTCCCTACCCACCCATTCCCATTCTTTTGGCCCTGGCATTCCCCTATATTGGGGCATATAAAGTTTGCAAGTCCAATGGGCCTCTCTTTCCATTGATGGCCGACTAGGCCATCTTTCGATACATATGCAGCTAGAGACAAGAGCTCCGGGGTTCTGGTTAGTACATCATGTTGTTCCAACAATAGGGTTGCAGATCCCTTTAGCTCCTTGGGTACTTTCTCTAGCTTCTCCATTGGGAGCCCTGTGATACATCCAATAGCTGACTGTGAACATCCACTCCTGTGTTTGCAAGGCCCCGGCATCGTCTCAAAAGAGACAGCTATATTTGGGTCCTATCAGCAAAATCTTGCTAGTGTATGCAATGGTGTCAGCATTTAGAAGCTGATTATGGGACGGATCCCTGGATACAGCAGTCTCTAAATGGTCCATCCTTTCATCACAGCTACGAACTTTGTCTCTGTAACTCCTTCCCTGGGTGTTTTGTTCCCAATTCTAAGAAGGTGCACAGTGTCCACACTTTGGTCTTCATTCTTCTTGAGTTTCATGCGTTTAGCAAATTGTATCTTATATCTTGGGTATCCTAAGTTCTGGGCTAATATCCACTTATCAATGAATACATATTGTGTGAGTTCTTTTGTGATTGTGTTACTTCACTCAAGATGATGCCCTCCAGGTCCATCCATTTGGCTAGGAATTTCATAAATTCATTCTTTTTAATAGCTGAGTAGTACTCCATTGTGTAAATGTACCATAATTTCTGTATCCATTCCTCTGTTGAGGGACATCTGGGTTCTTTCCAGCTTCTGGCTATTATAAATAGGGCTGCTATGAACATAGTGGAGCATGTGTCCTTTTTACCGGTTGGGACATCTTCTGGATATATGCCCAGGAGAGGGATTGCTGGATCCTCCGGTAGTACTATGACCAATTTTCTGAGGAACCGCCAGACTGATTTCCAGAGTGGTTGTACAAGCTTGCAATCCCACCAACAATGGAGGAGTGTTCCTCTTTCTCCACATCCTCGCCAGCATCTGCTGTCACCTGAATTTTTGATCTTAGCCATTCTGACTGGTGTGAGGTGGAATCTCAGGGTTGTTTTGAGTTGCATTTCCCTGATGATTAAGGATGTTGAACATTTTTTCAGGTGTTTCTCTGCCATTCGGTATTCCTCAGGTGAGAATTCTTTGTTCAGTTCTGAGCCCCATTTTTTAATGGGGTTATTTGACTTTCTGGAGTCCACCTTCTTGAGTTCTTTATATATATTGGATATTAGTCCCTTATCTGATTTAGGATAGGTGAAGATCCTTTCCCAATCTGTTGGTGGTTTTTTTGTCTTATTGATGGTGTCTTTAGCCTTGCAGAAGCTTTGTAGTTTCATGAGGTCCCACTTGTCAATTCTCGATCTTACAGCACAAGCCATTACTGTTCTATTCAGGAATTTTTCCCCTGTGCCCATATCTTCAAGGCTTTTCCCCACTTTCTCCTCTATAAGTTTCAGTGTCTCTGGTTTTATGTGAAGTTCCTTGATCCACTTAGACTTGACCTTAGTACAAGGAGATAGGAATGGATCAATTCGCATTCTTCTACATGTTAACAACCAGTTGTGCCAGCACCATTTGTTGAAAATGCTGTCTTTCTTCCACTGGATGTTTTTAGCTCCCTTGTCGAAGATCAAGTGACCATAGGTGTGTGGGTTCATTTCTGGGTCTTCAATTCTATTCCATTGGTCTATTTGTCTGTCACTATACCAGTACCATGCAGTTTTTATCACAATTGCTCTGTAGTAGAGCTTTAGGTCCGGCATGGTGATTCCACCAGAGGTTCTTTTATCCTTGAGAAGAGTTTTTGCTATCCTAGGTTTTTTGTTATTCCAGATGAATTTGCAGATTGCACTTTCTAATTCGTTGAAGAATTGATTTGGAATTTTGATGGGGATTGCATTGAATCTGTAGATTGCTTTTGGCAAGATAGCCATTTTTACAATGTTGATCCTGCCAATCCATGAGCATGGGAGATCTTTCCATCTTCTGAGATCTTCTATAATTTCTTTCTTCAGAGACTTGAAGTTTTTATTATACAGATCTTTCACTTCCTTAGTTAGAGTCACGCCAAGATGTTTTATATTATTTGTGAGTATTGAGAAGGGTGTTGTTTCCCTAATTTCTTTCTCAGCCTGTTTATTCTTTGTGTAGAGAAAGGCCATTAATTTGTTTGAGTTAATTTTATATCCAGCTACTTCACCGAAGCTGTTTATCAGGCTTAGGAGTTCTCTGGTGGAATTTTTAGGGTCACTTATATATACTATCATATCATCTGCAAAAAGTGATATTTTGACTTCATCTTTTCCAATTTGTATCCCTTTGATCTCCTTTTGTTGGTGAATTGCTCTGGCTAGGACTTCAAGTACAATGTTGAATAGGTATGGAGAAAGTGGACAGCCTTGTCTAGTCCCTGATTTTAGAGGGATTGCTTCAAGCTTCTCACCATATACTTTGATGTTGGCTACTGGTTTGCTGTAGATTGCTTTTATCATGTTTAGGTATGGGCCTTGAATTCCTGATCTTTCCAAGACTTTTATCATGAATGGGTGTTGGATCTTGTCAAATGCTTTTTCCGCATCTAACGAGATGACCATGTGGTTTTTGTCTTTGAGTTTGTTTATATACTGGATTACGTTGATAGATTTCCGTATATTGAACCATCCCTGCATCCCTGGGATGAAACCTACTTGGTCAGGATGGATGATTGTTTTGATGTGTTCTTGGATTCGGTTAGCAAGAACTTTATTGAGGATTTTTGCATCAATATTCATAAGGGATATTGGTCTGAAGTTTTCTATCTTTGTTGGGTCTTTTTGTGGTTTAGGTATCAGAGTAATTGTGGCTTCATAGAATGAGTTGGGTAGAGTACCTTCTGTTTCTATTTTGTGGAATAGTTTGTGAAGAACTGGGATTAGATCTTCTTTGAAGGTCTGATAGAACTCTGCACTAAACCCATCTGGTCCTGGGCTTTTTTTAGTTGGGAGACTATTAATGACTGCTTCTATTTCTTTGGGGGATATAGGGCTGTTTAGATCATTAACCTGATCTTGATTCAACTTTGGTACCTGGTATCTGTCTAGGAACTTCTCCATTTCATCCAGGTTCTCCAGTTTTGTTGAGTATAGCCTTTGGTAGAAGGATCTGATGGTGTTTTGGATGTCTTCAGGATCTGTTGTTATGTCTCCTTTTCATTTCTGATTTTGTTAATTAGGATGCTTTCCCTGTGCCCTCTAGTGAGTCTGGCTAAGGGTTTATCTATCTTGTTGATTTTCTCAAAGAACCAGGTCCTTGATTGGTTGATTCTTTGAATAGTTTTTCTTGTTTCCACTTGGTTGATTTCGCCCCTGAGTTTGATTATTTCCTGCTGTCTACTCCTCTTGGGTGAATTTGCTTCCTTTTGTTCTAGTGCTTTTAGGTGTGTTGTCAAGCTGCTAATGTGTGCTCTCTCTAGTTTCCTTTTGGAGGCACTCAGAGCTATGAGTTTTCCTCTTAGAAATGCTTTCCTTGCGTCCCATAAGTTTGGGTATGTTGTGGCTTCATTTTCATTGAACTCTAAAAAGTCCTTAATTTCTTTCTTTATTCCTTCCTTGACCAAGGTATCATTGAGAAGAGTGTTGTTCAGTTTCCACGTGAAGGTTGGCTTTCTATTATTTATTTGTTATTGAAGATCAGCCTTAGTCCATGGTGATCTGATAGGATGCATGGGACAATTTCAATATTTTTGTATCTGTTGAGGCCTGTTTTGTGACCAATTATGTGGTCAATTTTGGAGAAGGTACCATGAGGTGCTGAGAAGAAGGTATATCCTTTTGTTTTAGGATAGAATGTTCTGTAGATATCTGCCAGATCCATTTGATTCATAATTTCTCTTAGTTTCTCTGTGTCCCTGTTTAGTTTCTGTTTCCATGATCTGTCCAATGGTGAAAGTGGTGTGTTGAAGTCTCCCACTATTATTGTATGAGGTGCAATGTGTGCTTTGAGATTTACTAAAGTTTCTTTAATGAATGTGGCTGCCTTTGTATTTGGAGCATAGATATTCAGGATTGATAGTTCCTCTTGGAGGATTTTACCTTTGATGAGTATGAAGTGTCCCTCCCTGTCTTTTTTAATGACTTTGGGTTGGAAGTCAATCTTATCAGATATTAGAATGGCTACTCCAGCTTGTTTCTTCATGCCATTTGCTTGGAAAATTGTTTTCCAGTCTTTCATTCTGAGGTAGTGTCTATCCTTTTCTCTGAGATGAGTTTCCTGTAAGCAGCAAAATGTTGGGTCTTGTTTGTGTAGCCAGTTTGTTAGTCTATGTCTTTTTATCGGGGAGTTGAGTCCATTGATATTAAGAGATATTAAGGAAAAGTAATTGTTGTTTCCTGTTATTTTTGTTGTAAAAGTTGGCATTCTGTTCTTGTGGCTGTCTTCTTTTAGGTTTGTTGAGGGATTACCTTCTTGTTGTTTCTAGGGCGTGGTTCCTGTCCTTGTATTGGTTTTTTTCTGTTATTATCCTTTGAAGGGCTGAATTCGTGGAGAGATAATGTGTGAATTTGGTTTTGTCGTGGAATACTTTGGTTTCTCCATCTATGTTAATTGAGAGTTTGGCTGGGTATAGTAGCCTGGGCTGTAATTTGTGTTCTTTTAGTGTCTGTATAACATCCGTCCAGGATCTTCTGGCTTTCATAGTCTCTGGTGAAAAATCTGGTGTAATTCTGATAGGCTTGCCTTTATATGTTACTTGGCCTTTTTCTCTTACTGCTTTTAGTATTCTATCTTTATTTAGAGCATTTGTTGTTCTGATTATTATGTGTCGGGAGGTATTTCTTTTCTGGTCCAGTCTATTTGGAGTTCTGTAGGCTTCTTGTATGTTCATGGGCATCTCTTTCTTTAGATTTGGGAAGTTTTCTTCTATAATTTTGTTGAAGATGTTTGCTGGTCCTTTGAGTTGAAAATCTTCATTCTCATCCACTCCTATTATCCGTAGGTTTGGTCTTCTCATTGTGTCCTGTATTTCTTGGATGTTTTGAGTTAGGATCTTTTTGCATTTTACATTTCCCTTGATTGTTGTGCTGATGTTCTCTATGGAATCTTCTGCACCAGAGATTCTCTCTTCCATCTCTTGTATTCTGTTGCTGATGCTCGTATCTATGGTTCCAGATTTCTTTCCTAGGGTTTCTATCTCCAGTGTTGCCTCATTTTGGGTTTTCTTTATTGTGTCTACTTCCCTTTTTAGGTCTAGTATGGTTTTGTTCATTTCCATCATCTGTTTGGATGTGTTTTCCTGTTTTTCTGTAAGGACTTCTACCTGTTTGATTATGTTATCCTGTTTTTCTTTAAGGATTTTGTAACTCTTTAGCAGTGTTCTCCTGCAATTCTTTAAGGGATTTTTGTGCTTCCTCTTTAGTGTCTTCTGCCTGTTTAGCAGTGTTCTCCTGTATTTCTTTAAGTGTGTTATTAAAGTCCTTCTTGAAGTCCTCTACCATCATCAGGAGATATGCTTTTAGATCCGTGTCTAGATTTTCCGGTGTGTTGGGGTGCCCTGGACTGGGCGAAGTGGGGGTGCTGGGTTCTGATGATGGTGAGTGGTCTTGGTTTCTGTTAGTAAGATTATTACGTTTACCTTTCGCCATCTGGTAATCTCTGGGGTTAGTTGTTATCGTTGTCACTGTTTAAAGATTGGAGCAGAAGCTGTGTTCCACTCACCAGCAGTCTCTAAATCCTGCGGCTGGGGTCGTGGGTAGCTGGCGGGTGTCAGGCAACCCTGTGCTCCAGCTACCCTGGCGCTGATCCGGCCGGATGAGGCCTGTGGCCCTACTCAGGCCGGTTTCTGCTTCCCTAACTAATGCAGTCTCAGGTCCCGCGCGCAATTGGATTGGAGCAGAAGCTGTGCTCCACTCACCAGAAGTCTTAAGATCCTGTGGTGGGTGTTGTGGGTAGCTGGAGAGTGTCAGCTGACCCTGCGCCCCAGCTGCCCTGGTGCTTTTCTGACCGGAAGAGGCTTGTGGCCCTATGTAGGCCGGATTTCTCTCTCCCCAACCAGAGCAGTCTCAGGTCCAGCTCAATTGGACTGGAGCAGAAGCTGTGTTCCACTCACCAGCAGTCCCAAAATCCTGCGGCGGGGGTCGTGGGTAGCTGGCGGGTGTCAGGCAACCCTGCTCTCCAGCTACCCCGGCGCTGATCCGGCCGGATGAGGCCTGTGGCCCTACTCAGGCCGGTTTCTGCTTCCCTCGTGTACTATCTTTGAATGCATGATTGTATGCAACCTTGGACAGTGTAACATGAAGAGAAGAAGAAGAATGTATTGTTTTGAGATATGACCCAAAAAATTGTGAAATACAACAAAATTTTTCAAGATGCTACATTTGAGAATCATTATACAAAAATATATATATATATATATCTTTTCCTTAGACTTAAACAGTTGTCACCAGGGAGTGTTGTTGAGCGTTACTTCTATCAGCATTTCTCTAATTATGTGTGCATTTGTGGTATTTACTACTACTTGGAAATTTTTCTTGAGGAAACTGTTGATAATCTATCTTTTTATTGCTGTGACAACAAACAAACAAACAAACAAACAAACAAACAAAATGACCAAAGGGCAAGTTGGGGGAGAAAGGGTTTATTTAGCTTATACTTCCATGTTGCTGTTTATCACCAAATGAAGTCAAGACAAAAACTCAAATAGGGCAGGAACCTGGATGCAGGAGCTGATGCAGAGGTCATGGAAGAGTACTGCTTACTGTCATGTTTTACATAATTTGTTCAGTCTGCTTTTTCAAAGAACACAGGAATACAAGCCCAAGGATGGCAACTCCCACCATGATTGATCACTAATTGAGAAAACGTCTTACAGAGGCAGTTCCTCAACTATGGCTCCTTTCTCTGTGATGACCGTAGCCTGTATTAAACTGACACATAAAACTAGCCAGTACATAATCTTAGAAAACAAAAATCAAAACAACAACAAAACAACAACAACAAACCTGATAGATTATCTCTTTGTGTTTGTTGGACCAAGTCCTGAGGTTTTGTGCTGTCTATAGGTCAGTAAAGGAGTAGAGTTTTCTGGTGGAGTAGTGAACAGCAGGATGGGAGGGACACTGAAAAAGAAATAAGACCCTCATGTCCAAGATTGAGGGTTAGATAATGGTTGGTATACATGAAATATTGTATAAAATTAACTGTTACTGTAAAATCGCCTCTCAAAGACCTGTGATCTCCAAGTTCTCTGTGTGCTGATGTTTTCCTTGAGGCTTTGATTGGTAGAAGATGATAGGAATTCAACAAGGACAGACCCAGATCTCAAGAGAGAAGGAGATTTGATAGAGATGAGGACTTAAAAGAAAAATGCAGAAACCATTTCCATTCACTTTGAGAAAAGAGGCTTTAGTATAGAGAGACAGGCTTCTGAATGAGTTTATCTCTAGAGAGAATGGTAGGGTAGATAACCACATTAAATCTCCTTAGGAGCAAGGAATTTGCTCTAAGGAAGAGATAAATAGGAGTAGTGGCTGCAGGAAGATCTACAGCTGATATTTAATTTGGGGACTATGGAAGATGTTCTTCTGAGTGGTGTGAATGATAACAGTGAGCCAATGCAGAGCTTAAGGTAATGACAAAGAAGAAATAACATTGTAGACACAATAGGCAATGTGAGCCAATTCAGAGAAGAAAGCAGCAGAAGCAAGCCTTGGCATTGACCTCACAGCAACAAAGGAAGTGTTCAAGAGTGGATCAGGTGGACTGGGCACTGGATCAGAGGGAGCACAAGGATGTGTGTTTCACTTCATTCATTCTGCTCTGTCAATGTAGTAAGAAGCTACCATCTGAGGAGAAGGAGGAGGAGGAAAGAGAGAGATTATTTTACTTTTGCACTGAGAAGGAAGAGAGGGTAGATTATATGATGTCATATGATTTCATTATGAATTGCCAGGGCTCCCACTGAAAATATGTTTGCTAATATACTAATTGGTAATATTTTCAGCTGCAAAGCATAATGCTCATGACATTCTTGATTGGATGTATAATTTGCTTCTCTTTGTGTATTCAAATTCAGTAATTTTTCCTTATGAATTTTGAAATATGAATATTCTTAGAGGATATTTTGAAGTTGTATTAAAATACTATACTTGTCCCAGGGTGAGATGTCTCAGTTGAGTCAAGGTGGTATTGCCAGGGAGGAAGACTTGAGGTCTGTTCCTAGGACACACATGAAAGAAGGAAAGAACCAACTCCTGCAAGACAGCCTTTGACCTCCATAAATGTACCACTGTGCACATGGGGGCACACACATATGCACACACACAAAAACACATACACACTAATAAATAAATAAATAGAATTTACTTTTTAAAAAGAAAAGGTATGCTATTTGTTATATTTTCATAGTAAAATTTAAGTTTTCATAAAAATGTTTTATTTATAACTCTTCAACCCTATTTTTCTCAAAATTGGAAAATACAATGCTACAAGACCATTCTTTAAAAATTCATTCATTTACTTCTAAACACTATTAGTAGGCAGTACAGGGCCTTCTGAACCTTCATGATATCTCAATGTGTCTTTATCTGCTCCTAAATTATTGCCACATTGCTTTAATTATGCAGCCAATGGAAGGCACCATGTGAATCTCTTCTGAAAAAGTTTTCAGGCGAGACTTGGAAATTTTACCTACCAAGTGAAAATTATCTTCCAGATGAGTCCAATTCAGCACAATAATAGCCTTATAAAGTAACATTTAATACCTTGAAGGAATTTTGATCTGGATTTAACTGAATTTATAAATTAGTTAGGGGTGGGAGTTAACAATTGCATAAAAAGACTTGTTAGTTTAATATTTATTTGGGTCTTCTTTTATGGGCCTTAGAAGAATTTTCAGATTTCTCGAATGAAACAAAAATACTCTAATACCATTTTAAATGCATTTTCTGATACTAACACTGTAAAGCAAAACCCAATTGTTAACTTAAAAATGATAATTGGAGTACTTTAATTTCTTTGTGTTATAGCTCCCTGAATTGTCACAAAAAAACTATTACACAAACTGAATAAGTTAACACATGTGACATCCTCCAAAAGTAATGATGAAACATACATTTTTCATTAATTTATTTACTTATTCAATTTACATACAGATTGCAGCTCCCCTTCTTCCTAGTTCACACCTCACACAGTCCCTCTCTCCCCCTCCCTCCCCTTCTCTTCTGAGAAGGGGACAGTTCCCACTGGCTACCAACCCACCCTGGCACATCGAGTCACTACAGGACTAGGTGCATCCTCTCCCATTGAGGCCAGACAAGGAGACTCAGGGTAGAAACCGACATTGTTATTTCTCCTCTGAAGCTCACATTCCCACTCTCCTTGTAACCCGTGTCAAACTGCCGTGGGCCCACGAAATGACACACCTCTGAACCCTCACACATGTGGTCCCAGATTTCACAAGTAATTATAAAAATGTGAAAAATCTATTTTATCACCACAGGATAGTTGGCTAATTATATACAGCTTCTCTCTTTTGCTTGAGACTTCCCACATAATTTAAAAATCAGATATGTAAAAATATTTTAAAGGGACATGGAAATCTGCAATAAACCAGTTCCCTGAATTAGTGTACATACTTAATACAACTGATACAATACAAAATACATCAATTTGGTGCTGTGCAAACATGTGGCTCTCATTTCATAGTTAATGGCCTAGATCTATAAGATACTGTCATTTTTCATTTCATATAATGGTATTGAGTTACTGATTGACAAGAAGAGAAATGTCTGAAAAGTCTTCTCTAGATTGATACGTTTTCATCTGAAAGCTTGACTTACAGAAACCAGAGATTTATTAGTGCACATACCTGCATACAAATCGTGTGTATACAAATTAAAAATAAGTTTTAAAAGAGGAATCCAGGAATATTTGGAACCCCTAGACCTTGGGGTCCAGGAATATTTCTGCACACATGATCTAATGGTTCTGTTTTAGCATAACTAACAGAGTCAAATGTTGGAAAGCAATGTTCCTGGAGAATGCCTTCAAAAACAAGGTAACTGGGACACTAGGTCACTGCTCAGATACATCTGTAGGCAACTGAAACAGACAAAGGAGAAAATGGCTCATTGAATTTTAATGCATATTGCACTCAGGAAAAAAAATTCCAATCACCATGCCTCTGTACCCTAATTACACAAGCCCTTTGGACTTACATATTCTTGATCTCTCAGACTCTTGTTTCTGCCCCTCTGATATGCTTATTTCTCAAAATCCTTACCTTCATCTTTTCCCAAGAGCTGAGCATCAAAACAAAAGTCTCTCAAGAGAGATAAGCCAGACTTCAGTTGGAAAGAGGGAAACAGTATCACTGCACCTTCTGAGGGTTAAGGAGGCTGAGATCTCCCTCTGAGGGAGAGAGCACTGCCTTCTCTGTTCTACAGTCTGCGTTTGTCACAGTGGAGACCCTGACACTCAATCATTAAGCAAATCTAAGGTACTCGGAATAAGCTGAGCACAAAAAGGATTCCAGAAAAGCTAAGTGATGAACAAGGTTGTCTGTTTCTGACTCAACACAAACGCAGAGGCAAAATCCTCAGGATATTTACTTCTATGCAAACATGTTTGTCAAATTCCAAGGTCATTGTTGACTTAAGCATTGTAAAGAATAATGTGCCAAGTTACAAATGGTGACTTAGGTGCAAATATAGCTCAGAGGAGGCTCATAACACCTCAGACTGCACCACACCATTGGGTATTAATCTTTCCCATATCCAAGCTGAAAATATACTCCCTGGAAAGTTTGCAAGACTGTAAAATAATACTTGCCAAGATTCCACTCTTGGGAGCCTATGCCCTCCTATTTAGCCTGTGTGATTTCCCTGTCATTTGGTTTCTAAACAGAATACCAGCTGCAAGTTCTGCATCTGTCATTTCCACTTGTTTGTGTATACCAGACTGCTACAGTGCCTAGGAAATCATATAGTTTTGAGTGTTCTCTGAAGGCTCTTGTGTTGGCAGCTCAGTCTCCAGCCTACCACCTGAGCTATGAAACCTTTAGAAAGTGAGGGCTTGTGCAAGGGAATTAGTTAGGTCATGGGTTTGTCCTCAAAAGGAATACTAGAAGTGCAATCTTTTCCTCACTCTCTTGTTCCTTTCTGACTATAAGATATACAACTTTATGTCAGTGTGGCTCCAATCATGGTGCTCTATGTCACCAGAGACCTTATACAAAGCCAGAAGCATCAATTGACATTTCTGAAAATATTGTTTGAAAAAAAAAGCATTTCCTGATTTGAAACTGGGAGGCTTTTTAATCACAGGGATGGATAGCTGACATGGTAAGGGCAAGGGTCATCTTACCAGTGGTGAGTGCTCTTGGCTGTGAAGGTTCTAAAGCCTGTTGCAGAAGGCTACACTCATTGAGACGGAGTCATAGTCTCCTCAGGAGAAAAAGCATTCCTGAAACCAGCATTCTTTGCTATGGAAATTTACCTGATTCTCTATTTGTTTTCATTCACACCTATGACATGTAACCCCTTAGAACAACTTTACCTTCAATATAATGAAGAACCAAAAGTAAGCCATGCATCATGCCATGCCTTGCTCAAAGATGTCCATGACTCCTATTCTCTTTGTTCTAGCTCGTCAAGAGAGCAGAAGGAGAGTTGGAAATGATTTAAATACATCGCCTAATATGAAATTCTCAGAAAAACAATAAAACAGACTTATCAAACCTTGTTAAAGATTTTTATTTTATTTTAATATGTATGCCTATGTGTGGATCTGCCTACCCATGGAAACCAAAGGTGATGGGTCCATCTGGAGTTGGAGTTACAGGCAGTTGTGAGCTGACCAACGTGGTTGCTGAGAAACTGAACTCTGGTCCTCTGGAAGAGCAGGATGAACTCCTAATCATTGAGCCATCTCTCCAGCCTCCCATTAAGGTGTATATAATACTGTTTTTGAAAAGAAAAGTTACAAGAATAGGTACTAAGGGGGCTGGAGAGATGGCTCAGCAGTTAAGAGCACTTACTGCTCTTCTGGAGGTCCTGAGTTCAAATCCCAGCAACTACATGGTGGCTCACAACCATCCGTAATGAGATCTGATGCTCTCCTCTGGTGTGTCTGAAGACAGCTACAGTGTACTTACATATAAAATAATAAATAAAATTTAAAAAAAGAATAGGTACCAAAAAAAAAGCTGATAGACCATCAAAAGGAACTGTACAGAAGAACTACAAGCATGACAAGAATTGGCCCCTAAAATGATATAGTCAGTTGGTTTTTAGTTGCTTAGCTGAATGCACCAGTCAAATCAAAATGAGTAAAATCTTCACTTTGAAAATAAAGATCTTTGTGAGTAGAGACAGATAAACAATGATGGACAAATCAGAGGTCAGTAAGGCAAATGCAGAAATATAGAAGTTGGCAAAGTATGTAGTAGGGAGAGGCTCCATGGAGAGGGACTTGCAACAATGACAATGTTCAGATAAATGGCCTGGAGGAGAGTGGCCATTTTCCAATGCGTTTCTTTCAGTCTAGAAAGATAGGTTTTCATTCTAGAAAGGATTCTTGAATGACATGAGGTTTTGTATGAAGGATCTAGAGAAAACTACCGGGTTGGCTATCAAATCAGTGTGGTTGTGGAGCAGCTACAGTGAATGTCCGTGTGCCAACAAGGAACGAAGGACATGGAGAGGAGAGATAGCATGAAGCTGTAGGGAAGGCAATCAGGCCTAGGAGGATGCAGTGGACCAGCTGACTCACAGCCACATTCTGGACAGCAGGCTAACCATAACCATGTTAAACTCAATTCCATATCAAGATGGAAGGATTCTGGGATAAATTAAATCAAATGAAAAGAGTGACCATCAAAGCAGAGAGAAAATAGGATATTAAAACAATTGAGATGTCCCATCTGTATCGCCAACTTTAAAGTATCAGGCTCTACACTTTAAAGCTATGCTCTCCTGGAGGCCCACAGAGCAACTTTTGTGTTTCCAAAAATAACCTCAAGTGACACAGTTTCCCAATAGGAGCAACAATTTGTTATCCATCTGTCATCCAATCATGGTTTGTCTTACAGGAGTTGATGGACTTATGTATGGCACATAAGGTGTCATGCACAGAGGACTGCATTAAGAAACAAGTTTCCCTGATGGGAGAAAAGGCGTGCCATGACAGTTACTTATAAGTAAGGGAAACAAGGTACAGAGAAGTTAGGTGTATTCTCAAGTGGCCTGTCTACAAAAGCAAGCAATCAGATTCCACATTCTTAATCAGGACAAATGCCCATACTAAATATAACTTTAGGAAATTTGCATTGTCACCTAAGAGTCTCATTTCCATAAGCATGCAGGAAGACACCCAGGCATAAATCAAGCTATTTTTACAGTTATATAAACATGGATTCAGATACACGCACATAAGAAGAGAGACCTGTGCATGGATCTTTACACATGTATGTGCATATAAGATGCAAAAGAGCTTTAATTCATACTCAGTTCATTAGTGAAAAATACAAATCTCATCTCTATGTCTACATCAGTCTTACAAAGCCTGGTTTGCTACCACATTTAAAGTAATATGGCTATCACAGATGCACGAAACAACTAACCAAGTACCAGTGCCCCCATAATCTTGGCAGAAGAGGTTAGACTTCATACTTCTCTAGATCATCTGGGAATTACTATTTGGTTTGCTGGAGGATTCCTTAGGATTGTCTAAATTTTAGAAAAAGAATGTACTCATTTTATTTATGAGTATGAGCATTTTGCCCACATGTATGTATGTATATCATATGTATGCTAGGTATTCTCTGATGCCAGAAGAAGGCATTGGATCCAACGGAATTGGAGTTATGGAAAGTGGTGAACTGTCATGTAGATGCTGAGAATCAAATCCTCGTACCCTGGAAGAGCAGCAAGGACTCTAACGCCCAAGCCATCTCTTTAGATCTTTAGTATGTTTAACTCTGTGGACCACGGGCCCCTGTGTTTGCTCTTTGTGAGAAGTACAGTCTAATTATTATGTATGAACATGGGTTTGTTTCCCAGGAGTGACAGTGGATGGAGGACTAGCAAAATGGAAGAGAAAGAAGAATGGATTAGTGATCAGGGTTCTCTAGAGAAATAGAACTGCTGGGATAACAACATATAATAAAAAACTAATTAAGTCAGCTCATGTTAAAATAGAAACAATACTTGTCCCACATGTGACAGCACAGGAGCCCAGAGTTTATCAATGTGATTCATCCCACAGGGACAGTCTTAGACTGGCGAGACCAAGGACCTGGTAGCCTCCCAGCTCATGATGCTGGGTACCTCAGTATTCCTAGTCTGGGGCCAAAGACCTGAGAGGTTTCTGGAGAGTCCCTTGTTCTATGTTAATATTGGAGGCCTAGAAACTCTGGTTCTAATATTGGCAAGGGAATGAACAGCAGTAGCAGCAGCAGCAGCAGCAGCAGCAGCAGCAGCAGCAGCAGCATGGCAAATCACTTAGCAGCAAGAGGGAAGGCCAAGCAGGCCAGAGACAGGTCATCTTCCTTCTGTCATGCCCTTCTGTATCTTGGCTGCAGCCAGGAGGTGCTGCCCACAGTTGGGTAAGGCTTACACATCAATTAAGGAAATTGGAAAAATTCTTCAGTTGAAACTCCCTATTGGGGTGATTCTAATTTGTAGCAGGTTGCCCTTCAAACCAACTCTTACAAATGAGATTTTTGCCAACTGAATATATGAATAAATAAAATACTTGAATATAGAAGTATTACTGTAGCATGGTGATTCTAAAAGACCAACCCTTTGTGAGAGAAAAGTATTGACAGGGAGGCATTTTCTTTTAGTAATGTTAAAGGAGAGCCCTTCATGGAGAACATCACTCATGGCTAAGCAGTATTTGATGGTCCCTAGTTTTCTACCCATCTTTGTCTTAAGTCATGCTGAAGCACCAAGTAGCATATTCTTTCTTGGCTCCTGTGAATTGTGGCACATACTCATAACAAGTATTCTTATCGTTTATAAAAATGGACTTGGAGTAGTGTGAGCAGTACTCAGCCCCTGAAGATATCTTGGGTAGAAGAAAGAGAATTACAAATGAGGCAATAAAAAGCAAATCACACAACATTAAATTCACCAAATAAGCGAGATAACAGAGGAAAACTGCAGAGGTGCTGAGTGAGCAGGCTTCCGGCCTATTCAGAGCTGAGATCTGATGTGATCTGCATGCTAAGCCTACCATGTATGAGACCCACTATTGAGATGGCATCTGTCACTGGAATTAGTTGTTCACTTTGTCTGACAGTTTCATTACTAACTCTCTTTTATTTCCAAAACCTCTACCTCAGTGGTAATTTATATTTTTTAACTTTTGTTATTCCATACAAACAAGTTTGCCATACAAATTCTTGTGTTACAGGTTGGATTTTATTTAGTGGGGGAAATAGGCTGCCTTTGAGTGAGACACTGTGAGATGCCACAGAGGACCACTAGGTCAACTATTATAGCAAAGGACTAGGTATCATCAGCTGGCACCATAAGTTATCATATTGTTATTTCATTGGGAACAATACTAACATGTTTGGGGCCCTTGTATGTATATATCTCTTTTGGGTAGCCAGTGGAGATATTTTTAGGAATAGATATGTAGAATGGAATTGTATGCTATAACCTTAAAGGAAAGCTGGGGGACCTTATAATAAGGTAAGCCTACAAATGATAATAATGTAAGAAAGAAAAGGTATAGACAGAAGCACTTGCTGTGATTCAATTGGGTGTGCTAGCTTGGGTGTGCTGTGGCCTTTCCCAGGTTGCTGAGTCTGCCATGGTATCATTAGTCCATCCATTTCTCTCCATGCTTCTTTTCATACACCTGACAAACTTGTCATTCCCATAGTCTAGTTTTCCCATGAGTCACAGTCAGACAGAAATACAGTCAGCACTCTTAGCTTACTATCTTTCTTTACTCTGTGAGTCATTAGATTTATTCTGGTCACCCCAAGTTCAAGAAGGCAGATGGGAGAGTATCCCTTTGAGCTGTTGGCTTCATAGTGGCCTTTCAAAGATTTTAGTCCTCTGGCCTAACTGGTTCTGAAGATGTAGAAAAGAAAAGTAGAGTTTATAATGTGAATGGACTCCATCCCCCTCAACAATTTTCACTCAGAGTGGGTTTGATTGGAGTCCACCAGCCATTATGGAGACAAGACTGCTAAGTTGATGGTCCAGAAAAAGTCAAAGCTATTAGTAATGAACAAGTAGGGTTATTGGCTCTAACTACTTGTAGAGGCCAGAAGTTAGCATCAAATGCCTCTCTCTATTAGTCTCTATCTTTTGAGGCAGTGTCTCTCACTGAACCTGGAACTTATTGATTTAGCTTGGCCACGCAGTAATCAACCGGTCTCCCTCACCCTACTGCTGCCATTAGAGTCTCACACTGCCACACCAGCTTTTACATGTGCATCGGGCATTCAAATTCAGGTACCCATGCTTGCATGTCAGGTACTTTACAAGCCGAGTCTTCTCCCTAGATACTACTTATCCTGCATAGGTGTTTCTCACATGGTTTGTTCACATCCAGATTTTTAATAATAGTCTTGTTTAGGCCTCAGACATTTAAACATTAAATTTAGACATTTAAATGCAAACCTATTTCTGCATACTCTTGAGCTCTGACTGTTTCTGAATGTTCAAGTATATTTACATGTCTATTCCTGTTTCCCATCAGCACAGATCCTAGGCATGTTCAATTATTATTTATTTATATACACTTTTTAGACCTAGGAATTCCTATTCAAGGAAAAGATAGTAATTTTTCTCAAGAGGTAATAAGAGTGAAAGGAAACACATGTTGGGTTTAAGTGACATCAGTCCATGTTTATGGAAGCATTGCTTAGTCTCATGTTCACATGTCATAGTGCTCTGGACTTAGATCAACGTAACATTGCCCCCATATGATTGTGGAAAATCACCTCAGAAAAGCTAACCTTCCATAATAAAATAAGATATTCCCTAAATAAGATATTCATTCGTTGTCCCTCCTCAAGGGCACTCTGACCCTTGGCCAAGCCATACCAGTTTTCATCAAGACTAGCTGGGAAAACCTGTAGTGGAAAGCAACAAGAAGTCTTTAGCTGTGTTCCAGCGAGCCAATGGAATACATTAACCCACATTTAAATGAGGGGTGTACCAACAGTTGAACATGTTCAGATCTACATCTGCCTCTCCTCAATACCCTTCATCCTTCCCCTCTCTTCCTCATTCTCTCTTATTCCCACACATCAATGTACCTTCTTGTCACAGAAGAAGATATGCTTACACATTAATTTACTCAAAAACATTTGTTTAAAAAAAACTAGTATGTGTCAGGCTCCCGGGTATCTTATTATCCTGCTTATTTGGCAGGAGATGTTGACATGGAAAACACTGATTAAATATTACTTTATATGCTCTCAGAATTTACTCAAGGCATTAATGTCATGCAAAGCTGAGTGAGAAAGTATGCCTGGGAGAGAGATAGGAGACCAGAAGAGAATCAGGAAAAAGAAGCATTAGCTGGGAAGGCATATAGCATACCACAGAGGGTCATTTTGGCTCATCATCCAAGGAAACCCAAATTTGCTAATGTTCTTTTCCTGATGTTCCCTAGGACATGGAAAGAGAACTACATGGAGCAATGCAACCCCACACTCACCCTGTTCACTGTCTCAGTCTGTCTATGTGATCTTCAGTATTATTGACCAAAAACATCTAGTCGTAGAAACTGAGAGCCAGCCTTAAGTTCAGTTTTCCCTTCATATTCCACATTGTGTGATCACAAGGCCAAGTCCACTTCACTTAAGGAAACTCCATGGGAGCCATTCTACCTTCTTCACCCAAGTTCTTGTCCACTATCTCTTGGATTGGTGGAGAAGACTGTCTCAAGTCTCACACCTTATTTGCTCTCCAACTGCATGAATGCCTCCCTCTGTGAAAGTCATGGTTAAGCCAAGCTGCAGTGTCCCACGGTGGTCACAATCTGCAATAATACACCCATTCTACTGTTTGTGTGTATGTGTGCATGTGTACATGTATGTGTGTGCGCATGTGCATGCCCTTTAGCTTTTTGCAGCTAAAAATTAGCTTTATTTAGTGTAAAACAATGCTCTGATTTATCTTAAGTACTATCTCTATCATTTGTCTTTTCATTGCTTGCCTATTTTATTTTTTATTTATTTTTATTTATGTATTAGTGATACTAGGAAATAAACCCAAGGCCTTATGAGTCACAGGCAAATAGTTTAGCACTGAGAAATAACCCTTGCCCTTCCTTGATATTTCATTCGAAATCTTATTAAGTTACCCAGGCTGCCCTTGAATTCACTCTGCAGTTTAGATGGGCCACTGTCTTGTAATCCTCCTGTCTCAGACTACTGAATAGGTAGGATTGGAGGCCTGTACCACCATGCCTAGCCTCATCATCATTCGAACACAGCACAACAAATACCAATAACTTACATAAAGTATAAACACAGTGAGATAACCACATAGATTTGTTTTATTGTTTGTATCATGACTTGTCCTTTAGCATAGGGATTGATTCCTTGTTTCTAAATTTATTGTCTTGGCCCTTAAAACTGCAGGCATGATCATATTTAATATCCCTCTATTCTATTGTTGTTCACCATCTTCAATCATCAGAAATATCTGGTAACTTATAAATGCAAATTTCCAGACCTTACCCCAGACCCACAGCATTAGAAACTCTTAGGTGAGGTCCAGGACTAGGCATCCTTCCTCTGGTTCTCAGGCAGACTCAAGTCTGAACACTGCATGGCTTCCCTTTATGCAGTGGAACAGCCTCTTTGTTTCCCACTCACCATTGTAGTCCAAGTCCCTTCAGAGACATGGAACACCCTCTCCCTTGATAGAACTTGACACAGAGTGGCAGTACCACAATTAACTGGTGTTCAGTTCAAAGTCATCGGCTGCTATTGAAATTGAGTACCATTATTTTCCAAGGATAGTATTAGCTTCTTGCTGGGTGCTTGCCTGTTCCTAATGAGTACCTTTGATCTTGCCTATATCCCCCCTTAAAATCTTTCAAGTTAAAAATTTCTGATTGTGCCATCTGTTACTTGTCAGTCTGATGGACAGGCACAGTGTTATATGACTATTTATTTCTGTGAGGAATCATACAAAGGGGTGGTACAAAGTGGGGAAATGTTAATGGTGTACTTTAGGGCTTTGGTTATTTGACAGTAAAAAAAAACCTTTCTACACTTTTGCAAAGAAATAGCTGGGCATATTGTCTACATTTTTGGTGTTAGAACTGTATTAAGAACATACATACAACTTATGCATACAACTCCTATTTAACTTTAATCACCATCTTGAGGTTTTCATTATTTCAATTTTGCTGGAAATCAAGGTCGTGAACAGCTATAGCATGCATCGGGTCATATGACAAAACCAGAGTCCTTAACCATCACATAGACCTCAATACTGTCCCTTTTGTACACGGTGTACACACCTGTACAAAATGGATAGTATTGAGGTCCTCCCTACCTGAATTGTGGCACAGAGATGCAGTTACTGGTCAGATCATGAATACAGAGGGAGAAAGAAGTGATTAAAGGTACTGGGAACAAAGCAGGCATCCAGCCTGTGAATAGGATGTCTGTGAACAAATGCACAGAACTTCAGTTGTGGCCTGGGAGATGTCCAGAGAGAAAGACAGCACAAAAGAAGAAGGATGCAAGAAAGCTGATATCACTAGTCTGTAACAAAAGTGTGTGATTTTTTTAAAAACAGTGTACTAGAAAGGGCCAGTGCTGTATCTCAATGGCAGATCACCTGCTCAGTATGTCCAAGACCCTGAGGTCCATTGTTAGTACCATACTAAAGAGAAATCATGTTGAACAGACAGAGGAAATTCTGTATTCATTGGAATCATCCATACAAGTATCATTATATGGACCCAACTTTTCATTTAATTGGGTCCATTATATGGACCCAATATTTAAGAATATATACTTATATACAAATACCTACATGGATACAATGACAATTTATGAGAAAAGAGGTTATAAAATTGAAGGGAAGTGGAGAGGAATATATTGGAGTCCTTGGAAAAGGGGGGAAAAGGAAGAAATGTAATTAAAATCCAATCTCAAAAAAGGATGGAATACAAGAAGAAAATTAGACCATATTGCAAGTAATTTTTTACCCAAAAGGCATCTGGATATGATAAATATAATGAGAGTCTGGTTAACAAATAGAAAGTGAAAAATTAAACTAACTTGTCAGTTCTATTAGCTATGGGTTTCCCTGGCCTCATCACGTTCTTGGATACGGGGCCAGCTATTAATAGATTTTCCCTGACATCTTGACCAGGGAAATAGTGATAGACAGGACTGCACATTAATCTTTGTCATGCTCACCAACCACATGTATCAACTTCCTTAGAGTACAGGTATCAGTGTTTAAAATGACTACCAAGGATCAAAAATTTAGGGTGACCACATTGTGCCCCAGCATTCTATGATCAGCAGCAGTCTGAATCAATGCCTGTTGGTGAATGGATTCCATATGCAGATTAAAGAGCTTCTTCTGAAATTTTTGGGCCAAGAACTACTTCTGAAGATGGAGTTTTCTGGATTTGGGGAATATTTGTAAGATTCTTATATGTTTAGCACTTTCCTCCAAAAAGAGTAAAAGCCAATAGACTTTTAACAAATAGAAAGTGAAAAGTTGAACTAACTTGTCAGTTCTATAGACTTTCCCGGTCTCCTCAGATTCTTGGCTAGAGGGCTAGCTATTAATACATTTGCCCCAATATATAGTTTTCTAAGCATGAGGTCAATGCACAAGTTCTCAGATTTCAGAACGTTGTAGAGTTCAGTTTTGAATGAGAAAAATCTCAACATGTGTCAAATAAATAGGTGTCTATTGAATAAGGGGATGGTGATTTTAACCAGCTTGAAATATGATGTTCTTGAACATAGATGATTAACGTCATAGATGATTAAGATGCTGGTAACACTGCCATCCCATCTCATGCTCCAGGCTGAGCATGATATGGTAGAAGGCTCTTTGGAGCAAGACAGTCAGAAAATTCACAAGTAATCTCTCAATTCGTGGTATACATAGTACCACGAAGGACGTGTGCAAATAAGGATGAAAAGTAATAGGCTTGTCAAGGACATCTAAGAAAGAACCATTTGTTCACAAACCACGACTGAAATTAAAATTCAAAATGATTACTCAAAAAAATAAAAAAAGGAGTAAAGCCTTTTGAGTCCTGTAATCATTAGTTTTTGTCAGTGTGACACAAACTAGAGTCACCTTATAAGAGAAAACTTCATTGAGGAACCACCATCAGATTGGTATGTGGATGGAGGAGGGCCAGCCCACTGTTGGCAATGCCACCCCTAGGCAGGACATCTTTGGTGCATAAAGGAGTAGGTTGACCAAGCCAGGGGAAGCAAGCCAGTAAGCAGCACCCCTCCATGGCCTCTGCTTCAGTTCTTGCCTCCAAGTTCCTGCCTGAACTCCTTTTTATGATGACCTATAAGCTGTAAGATGAAATAAACTATTTCCTTCCCAAGTTGTTTTTCATCATGGTGTTTATTACAACTATAGAAAGCAATTTAGGGCAAATGAAAAGAGCATGTAGACAAAATTTGAGGTGGTGAGGCTCTCTGTCTCTTTCCATGTGTTTATCCAGTGTCTAGTGAGGAACTAGAAGAAGGAGATGGACCTGAAATATAGACTGTACATTTCATACCATGAAAGGACCAAGATAACCACTGGCTTACCAGTTCTGTCGTGCTATGATTCTGTCATATACCTTGTGTTAGGGAGGAGGTAGCAAGAGAAGGAAAGGAAGGAACCTTAACATCTTTGCTGGAGCACAGATCCAGCTCTTTGGCTGTTCAGGGAGCCATGGAGCCACCCTGTTGGCAAGCTTGGCCTTCCTTGACTTTATAATCAAACAGTTTATGGTCAAGGATTTCCAAAGGAGATTAAAATGGAAGCACCACTGAAATCAGTTTGGGCTGCTTTTCTCTGCAGTACTTAGGAAGAAGAGCCCCATTGGACTTGGCAGACAAAGCCAGAAATACTGTTTGGCCTAGATTTAGGAAGGGCTGCCAGGTAGAGAGGAGATTTCAACTGCTTTGTAGCCAAATTGGTAATTAAAGTGCCTGGATCCTGGAGACACATGGTGAAAAGCCCTGTGACATCATCGTAGTTGATGTCAGTGAGATTAATAAGCTGTGAAGCCAGTACTTCATCTCTGGAAAACACACATGCTTTATGAACAACTCCCCATAAGCACAGATCAAATGCCATAGACTGATAAAGTGCTGTTCATTGAAATCAGAAATTGGTAATCATTTAATAGTTTCTTTGGGCCCGCTTAGTCCTTAAGAGCTCACAAAATGGGGTGGGTGGGTATGGACCCCAATGTCCTACATCATCTGAGAAGTAGAGATGAAACATGCAAATACATTTTTCTTGCTGCCTTTTCTGAGTCCAAAGTTAGCAGAGTGAATCTGGGCAGTGTCTTCTCCCCATGGCTAGCTGGGCTAGAGTAGAGGCAGTCCCAGAAGGAAAAACAGAGGTAATGCTTTGGGTAAATGAATTGAAATGATCCTGAGTGTCACAAAATCCAGAGACTGAGCACTTTCTCCATGGCTTGTTTTAATTGAAACTGATGGAGCTGCAGAGCTGACAGCATTTCACATCAATCATCATAGGTCATACTCTTTCAAGGGCAATCACAACATTAATATAACAAGCAGGAAGTGAAATAATTAAAATTTAGCACATTGCCATATTGAAGTTTCCAAAATTAGTCTAAAGCACCTTTGCTCAGTTCAAATAAGCTAGCGTAGCAATACACAGAAAGAGGCACCTTGTTCCATTACATCAGCTATCCCCACATAGGGGAAAAAAAAAGATTCTGTCTTTTCCTAATGGTAATATTGCTTATATTTAAATCTTCTCATTTCTAGTGGTGATAATTTTTTTAGTTGTTTTACCTGCCTCTCAACAAAACATGTGGTCTATAGGATTGCCAGATAGAAAAATTACGAAGAACTGGGAGTGTCAGGGAGAAAAATTATTCCCTTATGACCCTGGGAAGATAAGTTCGTCCTAGAGAGTCTACACAATTGCATATGCTGGAGAGAAATCCACAGTGATGTCCTTCTCATTTCAATATATCTGGGTAGAAAGTAACAAAATATCCAGGCTCAGTCTATGCTGAACCCCAGGGGTAGGATCTGTAGCAGCATTAAATAGATCACTTTCCCTGAGGAAGTACATCTGATGCTTACAAAAGATAATAAGAAAAAAAGCTTGTTTGAATAATGAACAGTCCCCTGCACAGACAGCAATAGTTTTCAGGAACCATATGCCAAAGTAATGAGACTTGGATACCTTGATCTCAAAGCACAAAAATAGCAATAGTGTGGCAATAGCAGTGGCTCATCTAACCAAGACAATGCGCAAGATGCCAAATTCTCAGATAAAAGCTAACTCTATAAAATGGTAGTCTATCTTTAGTGTAAATTTCTAATCTCTCTTTACATGGGGGGTCATTTCACTTTCCATATAGAAATCCTATAGAGAGCTTCAAAACTATTAATGTCTTAAGAGGAAAAGAGGTAATGACTTCCTCATAACCGTAAAGAATAAGTTGAGTAGATCATTTCCCTTGGACATAACAGGATCAGTAAGAGAGATCTGAAAATGGAACATCTAAGGGAGACATTTCAGACTCCGGACAGGAGTACTAGCAGAGAACAGGGAAATGTCCACCATGTCTCATGTCATAACAACAATTATAATCCTCATACTTTCCTATACAGAGTACACCCTGGAAGGTCACCATTCAAGCATACAGAGGTGTGTCCTGAATAGAGAATTCCTCATGGGTTTGGCCAACTTCATGTGACAGAGGGAGTGAGAATAAATGCGAGGTAAGAAGAACTGCTGATTATAATCAAGTCTTGCAGAATTCCCTGACCAATGAGAAGGCCAACTAGTCATGACCTGAAAAATAGCTACATGTAGAAAAGAGTCAGTGCTCTTTGACATTTTGTAGGAAATGTTACTTCTGTGCATTATAGTAGACTTTTTGGTTAAGATAAGAGACCAAGAGTTGAAGACAATCACCCTGGAACTTCATGAATATGAATACTAAGCAATACTAATGCCTGTGCCTTCATCTGAAACATTGGTAGGTTAAACTCCTCTCTAAACCCTGCCTTGCTCTTTCCAAAATCTTTAGCTACATTAAGTGGAAGTAAGCTGAATGAACTCAGATGAAGAGGGTAAAAATGGAAAGTAGAGGCAGAGGGGAGAAAGAAGAAAATGAAATTAAAGATTTGAAAAAAGGAAGAAGAGAGTGAGAAAGGGATGGTGGAGAAGGAAGTAATGGAGAGAGGAAATAAGGGGGAAAGAAAACAACAGAAGTGTCATTTCTTACAGCCTACTCTTAGGGTAACCGATAGGATACTCAATAATACAAACGAAACTACAGCTTTAACCATTAGGTTCCAAAAGTTACTACCTTAGGTTTAATGAAAGATCTAGCAAATTCCCACCCCTCAGGAGAGTATAAAATGTCCTATTTATAAATCACCCTAGTGCTACAAGTTTTATTTTGGTTTAGATCATGTATAATTTTCATAATTTTGTCATCAAGCATAATTAGGGAAATAATGCAATTATGGAGTATGTAGCATGGGAGAAATATAACTATTTGGACTCCCCGGAAATGAGCTCTTCACAAGGCAGCAACAACTTGAAGGACTGTTAGGAGATTGTGCATCAGGCTCCTCTGATTTAGGGGATCAGCCATCTGTATGGGCTGAATCCAAGCCAGTATTTAGAGACCCTGGAAGCAAACCATAAAAACAAGGAATGCAGTCCCTAGAACATACCTAGTTCCTTGATGGGCAAAGGTAACTGCATACGTTGTTAAGGTTGTATTTAATGGAAACTGAAGACAAGTAGCAAACAATGAATTAGTAACAAGGGAGGTAACATATTCTGAAGGACCAGGTCCAATGTATGCATCAAAGAACGTATTTGACCAAATCCACTCATTACACTTCATGTTCTAGACCAATCTGGATCGGAGGTAGAACCTGATGCCCACCTACATGTACCCTAGTGGTTACAAACATCTCTGTATTCTTCATCCTGAAATATGAAAAAAATTGGGATCCATTTTTCTCCCAAATGAGGGGGCAGCTTAATTGAAAGCAGACAAAGCTGGGACTCAGGTTCCAGTGAGTTGATCCGGAAAGATCAACATTCATGCCAAACACTTCAGTAGGAATTTGCTTCAGTGTATGGAAACAGCAGGATACAAATGAAACCGAGGCACAGGAAAGGGCAAGCTGTCTATCTCCTTATGTCCGACAAAATGCCTTTTCCTTTCAGTTTTGATATTGGTTTCACCTGGAAAGGAAAGTGCCTTTTCATTTGGCATGTTTACAATTTCTTAGACCAATTTTGTAAATATTTTAGAATATTAAAAACAGTATCTAATGAGGCCCGTAAGCCTCTTGGAGCAAAAAATAATTAATTATACTTGGCACTTAATGGTACTTTTCATCATTAAATCTCTTTGTAGACATTAATTAATGGAAAAATGTTTCTTTTTTTTTTAAGTTGCTGTTGGGCTGGTATCTTTGCATCTCATGAATATCAATAATGTTGAAATGAAGAAGGAAAGATGCAGAATCCAAACAACAAATTTGCCAAAGTGTCTGATAGTGATGGATCTTACATGCTATTTTCCCCTAGACTGTATGTGTAACTAACATGTTTTCCTGGCTGTATTGCAGAATATGTTTCCTCTTTTACTATAGGCACCAAGACATTATATTTATAAATCAAATATCCCACAAAATATTTAGAATATTTTAACATAAAGCTTCAAAAAGAGAGGAACTAGAAACAATTGTCCAGTTATTCATTTAGGATCAGTCCTCCCCCTGTTTTATTCTCATTAGAAACTTTACCCCCAGGCAGGCCTCAGTTCACCTCTATAATCTCAGTTTCCTTATCTGCAGGGAAAGTTGATCTAGAATATACATCTGCCAATTCTATACTTATCAGGGTTTTCTCCCATGTAGTCTTGGTATCAAATAGAGTTCCCTAGGCAACAAGAACACATCCACATCCACTTTGATTACCATGACTTTTACCAGAGGCACACTATTCTGTCCATACAAGTCCTCATACATTCAGCCTCAGTCCATCTCCCACAAAATTAGAAGTCACTATCTTTAAAATCTGCTATTTCACCTGCCATTCCAACTTCTTCCCCACCCATTTTTCAATATTCTTCAATGGTAGCATCCACGAGCTTCCAGAGATCATTTACTTTTTACTTGTTGTTTACTTCCTTGTTTTCAGCATCAACCTATGACTGTGATGCAGAGAAAATCATGGGACGACAGGGAAAGCATTTCCCAAGGAGGAGCAGAAGCAGTGGGATCTGTTCAGGGGACACAGCTGAGTGACAAGGTGAAACAGTGACTCATACGGACAGTGATGGACAGGGGAGGTCGGATAGGCAGGCAGAAATCGGTTTATAAAGACCAGTTAGAAAATGTAAACATCTCTGAGCGACAAAAAGCATGAAAACTTCAAGGTAGTAGAGTGTGTGAATAGATTCATGTTCAAGGATTACTCTTATGTTGGATCTGACCAGTCAAGAGGTTGTTTCCATGTCCCAAGCTGGAGAAGAGGGTGCTTAGGTCACGGTTATAGAAATGTTCTTCAAACAAAGTGTAAGAGAACATTGACACAAGTTAAAAACACTGATTTTTAATAATAATAGAGGTATCATTGGGCTGGAGAGCAGGGACTAGGTGGAGGAAGGTGAGGAATCAGATGTCCATAGGAACTAAGAAACAGAGGCAAAGTTAAGACATTTGAAATAAAATCTGGGGAAACCTGTCAAAGTGGATGTTGAAACAGGGAGAAGGGGATGAAGCAAAGGTGTTTCATGCCCAAGTTTGGTTTCCTGCTGCTGTGATAAAAGGCTGACAATGAACAACATGGGGAGGGAAAGGTACGGTTCAGCTTACATGTCCATGCTTTGAGTAGATTAGGACACTAGAGGCAGGAGCTGATGCAGAGGCCATGAGGCAATGCTGCTTACTGGCTTGCTAACCATGGCTTGTTCAGTTTGCTTTCTAGTACAAAGCAGGACCCGCTGCCCACTGCTCTAGGAGCAGTGGGACCTGGGAGAATGGACCCTAAGAGTGAGGCAGACTAAAGTCTTATGTAGTAGCCAACTTTACTCAGGGTTTGAAAAACTCTGCTGGTTAAAAAAAAAGTCACCTAAGTAACAAGGTGGGCCCAAGGGGGTAGGGAATGGGGCATTGAATCTCACTAAGAAGGGGAAATAGATTAAACATGTATGGTGGATGAAGGGAGGGACTGGGTGGAGGAGGGGTGAAATTGGGAACAAGAAAGATGGGGAGAAGGATGGAGGGAGACAGAACAGGTAGAGACAAATGGAATGGAGAAGAAACATCTATGGAATGAGCAAGAAACCTAGGACAATGAAACTCCCAGGACGCCACAAAGGTGACCCTATCTAAGACTCCTAGCAATGGGGGACATGGAGCCTGAACCAGTCATTTCCTGTAATCTGGCAAGATTTCCAATGGAGGGATTAAGACAGCAAGTCAGCCACAAGACCTTAGACCCACAATTTTTCCAGCCTATATGATATGCAGGGATAAAGAATGAAGCATAATTTGAGGGAAGGGACAACTAATGACTGGCCCAGCTTGAGACTCATGCCATAAGAGGGAGCCTATCCCTCACACTGTTAATGATACTCTGCTATACTTGCAGACAGGAGCCTAGTATAACTGTCACCAGAGAGGCTTCACTCAGCAATGATGGAAACACATGCAGAGACCCACAGCCAAATATTAAGTGGACCTTGAGGTATCCTGAAGAATATGGGAGGAGGGATTGAAGGAACCAGAAGGGTCAAGAACACCACAAAAAATCCTACAAAATCCACTAACCTGAGCCCATAAAGAGCACATAAAGACTGAACTGCCAACCAAAGAGCATGCATGGGATGGACCTAGGCCATGTAAAAATTGTGCAGCTGGGTCTTCATGTGGTATTCATAAAGAGGGAGCAGTGGCTATTGCTAACTATACAGCTGGTCTTTACATACCTTTTCCCTAACTGCACTGTCTTGTTAAGCTTCAATAGAAGAAGATGGGCCAGGTCTTATTGCAACTTGATATGTGCAAAGGCTGATTGATATCCATGAGCGGCCTCCCCTTTTCTTAGGAGAAAGGAAGGAGGGGTAAATTGGAGAAAGGTGAGAGGGACTTAGAGGAAAGGAAGGGGGAAAGCTACAATCCAGATGTAAAGTAATTGAATAACTTAATAAGATATAGATGTTAGATAGATAAGATAATAGATAGATAGATAGATGATAGATAGATAGATGATAGATAGATAGATAGATAGATGATAGATAGATAGATAGATAGATAGATAGATAGATAGATAGATAGATAGGCAGATAGATAGATGTCACCTGAATAAAATTCTCAGGACTTTAAGATATATAGAATTACAAGGTGCATGTGCCAAATCAAGCTTTTTCATAGAGGCATATAAACAATAACAATAGCCTTGTAATGAATAATCTAATATAAACTCCTTCTTATTGACTATACCTGGGAAGGGCCAATCTGTGGTATGTAGAAACTGGGATCCCAAGACTCTTGGAGTTTTCTCAGAAGCACTTAGAAGCCTTCTGATATATCTTCATTCTTGGACAGTGTTCCAACTAATTATTAATCAAGAAAATGCCCCCACAGACTTGCCTATAGACTAATCTAATGAAAGTATTTAGTTTAATTAGTTAGTTATAGTTAGTTAGTTAGCTAGCTAGTTTTTGAGACAGAGCATCACTATGTAGCCCTAGCTGTCCTGGAACTTTCTATATAGAGCAAGCTGGCCACAAACTCTCAGAGATCCACCTGTATCTGCCTCCTGAGTGCTGGGACTAAAGGCATGTGCCACCAAGCTCACCCAAAGCATTTTCTTAACTTAGGTGCCTTATTATCAGATGGCTCTTTTTTATTACAAATTGACAAAAAAAATCCCTCAAAAAACAAAAAACAAAACAAAACAAAACAAAAACAAAAACAAAAAACCTAAACAGCTCAACTTATTTCTAGATTAGCAGCTGAGGATGAAGAGGTGCTAAGAGGTAAAGCCCAGAGCCCCTTTTTAGACATGATCGCATAATAGTCACTATCTTGTTAGACCCACTGTTAACTAAAAATACCCAAAGTTTGTCCTCATTTCTTTATAAAATATTTTTGATGTTATAACATTGTATCATTTCTCTTTACCCTTCCTCCTTCCAGCTCTCCCATGTCTACTTCCTTTCTCATTTGAAAATTCATGGCCTCTTTTCTGAACTGTTCCATGTGTGTGTGTGTGTGTGTGTGTGTGTGTGTGTGTGTGTGTGTGTGTGTATTGAGGAATTGCTCAGTCCGTACAATGTTGCTTTAATGTATATGTTTCCAGGGAAGACCATTTTGTATGGATAACCAACTGGAATACTTTTCCAATTAGTTATATGTACCAAGAACCCAAAAATATGCTTGTTATTTTAATTATTACCATTATTCTTCATTGAACTATCTTGATTAAGGCAAAACCACAAAGGGCAGTTCCATTACCACACAGCCTCACTAACCATCACCATATGATTTGTCTTTCAGAAACCATTTGATAGGTTTTTCTCACATCCACAGCCTGTCGATTATTTTACAAAGTGGGGGTAAATGAAATCACAAAGCCTCCCCTTGCACCAGGATCTGATTTCTTATCCATGAAGACTAAAAGTCTTTCACAGTTAAGCACATTCTTTGCATTTTTCTTTAAGCCCACCTTAGAGAAATTCCTACTGAGAAAAATATCTGAGAAAGGCAGAAGTCACCAGTGCTATGTGCTTTATATTAAATAAAATCAGAGTAGTTATTTAAAAGGAATTAGAGGTAGAAGAATGGAGTCTTGGGTTTCCCATCTCTATCATCCCACATCTGCCCCACCATCACTTCATGATGATGAACAGTGGTCCTCCTGACACATCCATAGGAAAAGAAAGGAGCAGTAACACAGAAAATAATTGCCACACAGCACACATATCTCTCAGCTGCCCTCAGGATATAAAATGCAGCAGGGTGTCTTTTGTACGTTGGCCGAGGGAAAGCAATTATTTAGAACCACACTCTTTATCAATATCCCTGAAGCAGAATGCAAAATGAATAATGGGTAAATGGATGTCATTTTTGACAATGCGCCTCTAAAAATAAAAGCAAAGGACAAATATCCATCTTGAGTTTGGTTCAGGTTTTTTTCTGGACAATGGCTAGACAGATGTCAGTGTAGTTGTTACTCCTACAAATATCAAAGAAGGAAGGCTTCATGGGGACAATGTGGCCTCACCTTTGTAAAGGCCAGTGGCTCTCTAAAAGCCCAGGGTGCCTTATCTGGACTCCCCAGTCCTCTCTTAGATGGAGGTCTCTCTACCAGGTTTGCTACATGAATTTTTCAAGACTGTTCCCATGCTTGGAACTCTTAGACCTCAGTGTGGTTGACAGGGGCAGATCTTTCATCTCTGCAGTGCAAGAAGCTAAATTCATCATTTTTAATTGACAAGACATTTCTGAATTTCAGCAAAGCAAACAGGGGAACAACTAAAAGTCACTGAGAAAGCTGCCAGGAAAGGTCGGTTTCTCAAAAGGGCATTGTGTTCCACAGGAAGCCCAAGTGAAACAGGCACATTTCAGGATATGCATTCCTTTATGCAGACATGCCTTGTTACCCACGTCACCTGTGCGTCATGGAAATGACATTTTCACTGGTAATTACAAATTTTTCTCTCAGAAACAGAGGAAATGATCAGGTGAGAGGAATGGACCCAAAGGCTCTGTATCCTAAGAGCTCCAGGTTTTTTCCTCTTCATATGGTAATGAATACCCCAAATATAGGATTACAGAAGTGAAATAAAAAAAAATCTATGGGATTTTGAAGGTTCCAAAGTGTAAGTGCTTTAACACTGGAGACTGGGCTATCAAAGTAAGCACTGGCAGAAGAAAAGGGAGAAACGTACACACACATACACACACACACACACACACACACACACACACACCCCTTCTGGAGCTGCCCAAGCATAGATGCTCTTTCCTGAGTAGCAAAAGGACATTAAGGAGGCAGGGGTGATTTGCATATGTGGCGCTCCTGATGAAACATGCAGGAAAACAGAGACAGAGCTATAGGTTCAGTGCAATACAAGTGGCATATAAACAAGGAAATTGCATCAAGAACTCAGTATTCCTTGGTTTTTAAAGATTTGTTTCTTACTTATGAGCATGTGTGTGTTTCTGGGGAAAGAGAGTACCCACAGAGGACAAAAGAAGGCATTGGATCCCCTTGGATCTGTGGTGACAGAAGGGGTGGTGAGTTGTTTAGTGTGGGTGCTAGAACCAAATTCTGGCCCTTTCCAAGAAGAGTATGCACTCTTAATGGCTGACCCATCTTCTTAACCCCATCTTATCTTTATTCAATGAGAGAAAAAACTTAACCATGTTACAGTATTAATCTGAACTAAGCCTCTTCAGAGAGAGCTAATCATACATTCTTCCTTATTTTAACCATATCAGTATGGAACAACTCCTCCTGAGTGGCTTCTTGTGCATTGCTGAGGAGTGTGTGCCCTATATGCTTTGATGTTCTGGACAGAGTGCTTATTTAAGCCTATAAATAGTTCCAGGCCCAGATTACGACTTTCAAGGAAAGATCAGATGGACTCTTGCCTCCAACCTCTTTTGGGGATCATCTCCCAAATTTCTGTGAAGACAAGGCTGCTTTTAATGTTAAAACTATTCCAGGAACTTCTGTAGCAGAATGGGTTCTAGGAAAGCAGAAGATGCAAGTTCCCTAACAAAAGAGAGTAAAAAATAGCTAGGTCCCCTACAGCAGATGATCTTTGCTCAGCTTTCATTTCAATTTAGAACTTGGATATATGGGAGGAAGCCGCACAATTCTAACATTTTTATCGATTTTTAAAATAGCTCTGGTCCACAGGCCAGCCCCCGGGGACAGACAGAGGCAAAGAATAAGCACTTGAGAGCAGGAGTACCAGTGTCTTCCTGAGCTCCTCACATCATGAGTTATGTCCCAGAAGGAATCACAGAGAGAATTATGGAGCGAGAACCTGATTCTTTCTCCTATAAACCTGCAAGGCTTCAGGGCATGGGGTGGGTCGAGGATCTTCTCATTGATAACCCAAGTCCCATGAGTCACTGCTGCACGATTACTCTGTCCTCTTTGCTAACAGCAAGAATCCTGTTAGATGCACTCAATAGAAAAAAGATTAGTACATTAGGTCTGTTACACTCAGTTCTGGATACAGATGGACTCTCAATTCCCCCAGTACACCCATTTGCCCCAAGCAAGGACTATGTGGGTACTACCTGCGCTTTCTTTGGGATAAAAAGAAAAAAGAAAAACCAGTTCTGGGATGGGCACTCACTGTTTTCTGTGATAAGAACTTCATTGTTCATGAAGGCCTGTCCTCTGCCTCTGCAAAGCCTCTTGTTAAGGTTTGAAATAAATCATTAAGATCGTGAATGAACCAAGGAAGGATGCATATCCTGTATCAGATCTACCATGTTTGTTTTAGGTGTTGTCAGAGAAGCTGAAGGGAGTGAATAGGGCAGCTTTTACCCACTCAGCTTCCTCGGTTAAATAGTAGAAATTGTGTATGATCAATCACCTGATGCAGCATGGCTTCTCTTTCTTGAGATTTGGGAGTCTAAATGGAACCAATCTTTGAGATTCTGAATTTAAATGACCGAGCTCAGGTGTAACTTTCAAAAGTGTATGTTAGGATTTGTGTGGCTTTGTGGTCATGTACCAGAGTTGTTAGAAGATAGGATTAAACCAGGGTCACAGTTGCAGACCAGCAGGGGGCAGATGGAAGCCAGCTGCCAAGTCAGAGAAGTCAGACGGCTTGCCATGTGGACCAGTGACAGGAGGCAAACAGCCCAGACAGAAATAGCTGCCATTTATCAGCATGTAGTCATACCACTTCAGCTGGAAGCCACCGTACTTCATTTCCTCTAGACCAGGTCACCAGGGTGAGTCTGAACGCTACCAGGAAACCATGTAGATTCCTAGAAACCCGAGGGAACCAATAAAACAGAGCATTTGTTCTGAGTAAAAACCAAGTGATGTAAAAAAGCTTTTCCATAAAAAAAAAATGTCTGGAGTAGTGTGCTCAGGCTTCCAACAGCATGTGACTGAAGCCATCAGCTGTCCATGTCTAGCCAAAAGGGACCATGTCCTGGAAACATTTATTTATGTATCATTCTGCCTCAGCACCGAAAACTCTCTGTAAAGGGGGGCCTGGCAATTTAAACGAGTGCCCCTTGATAGGCTCATGTGTTTGAACGTTTGCTCTCCAGCCAGTGGTGATATTGTGTGAACCTAGGAGGTGGAAGAAGGGAATTATTAGAAATAGGATTTCTTTTTTTTTTTAATTCACATCATAAAATTCTCCTTTGTATTTTTTTAATTAGGTATTTTCTTCATTTACATTTCCAATGCTATCCCAAAAGTCCCCATACCCTCCCCCCCATTCCCCTACCTACCCACTCCCACTTCTTGGCCCTGGCATTCCCCTGTACTGAGGCATATAAAGTTTGCAAGACCGATGGGCCTCTCTTTCCAATGATGGCCAATTAGGCCATCTTCTGATACATATGCAGCTAGAGACATGAGCTCGGGGTTGGGGGTGGGGGGGCGCAGTACTGGTTAGTTCATATTGTTGTTCTAACTATAGGGTTGCAGACCCCTTTAGATCCTTGGGTACTTTCTCTAGCTCCTCCATTGGGGCCCTGTGATCCATCCAATAGCCGACTGTGAGCATCTACTTCTGTGTTTGCTAGGCCCCGGCATAGCCTCACAAGAGACAGCTATATTTGGGTCCTTTCAGCAAAATCCTGCTAGTGTATGCAATGGTGTCAGTGTTTGGAGGCTGATTATGGGGTGGATCCCCAGGTATGGCAGTCTCTAGATGGTCCATCCTTTCATCTCAGCTCCAAACTTTGTCTCTGTAACTCCTTCCATGGGTGTTTTGTTCCCAATTCTAAGAAGGGGCAAAGTGTCCACACTTTGGTCTTCGTTCTTCTTGAGTTAGGATTTCAGACTTTCCAGCCTGGCCCTACTCCCTGTCTACTCTCTGTCTCTTGACTGTTGATGGAACTGCCAGGACCTTACGCTCTTGCCACAGGCCTTTCCCACCTTTATGGTCTATATCTTGAAAACTGTGAACCCAAACAAACTGTGCTTCCAGCAAATAATTTGTCATGCATTTTGTTACAGCACCAAGCATGTGACTAATGCAATGCCTCCTATACAGGTTTTGCAAAATATGCCAGAGTCTATATCTCTCAAATTTCTCTTTTTCTATTTTTATGACTCTATAGAAAATGTCCAGGAGTTTTGATATCCTTTGTCTCCTTTTTACCCCTAATTCCAGACTTCAGATTGCCCTTCTTTTTTTTCAGAGCAATGCAATATTCCATGATGTAAGAACATCTACAAGCTTGGCCTTCCATACTTCTTTCTTGCTTTTGTCACACTTGTAAGTGCCTGTAGTCAGTCAAGTATTTTATTTAGTTTACTTTATGTTTCTATGACAGCTATTCCAGAAACTGGGTAACTTATACGGAAAATACATCTACTTAGCTCATGTTTCTGCAATAAGTGATGTTCAAGATGAAGGGGAAGCATCTAGTGAGGACTTTTGAATGTATTGTCCATGTTCAAACATAGAAGGGAGATAGATGATAGACAGACAGACAGACAGAGACAGATAGACAGACAAACATGATACAGAGGGGGACAGAGAGAAACAGTGAGACAGAAAGAGAAGGGAGAGAGGCATGGAGTGGGGAGAGGGAGTAAGAAGGAATCACATTTGCCTCATAACAAACTAATTATTCAGAGTTCTCATGACTACCCACTCCTTTCAATGCTGCTGCCTTGGAGATAGAATATTCCACTTATGAAGTAAAAAGAACAATTCAAATCAGAAGGGGTAGATCTTGGGGTCTGGTCTGTATTACAGATATGGTCCAGATCTTGGGGTAGATAATAAGCCACAAAGAAACTGAAAGATATGGAAATGGGAAACTAGGGTACAATGATTTCAATCGTACGTTCAAGTTTGTTCACTTGAACAAAATGGACAGATGATCCTGGACACTCTGGAACCACCTTGGGAAAGTCTGGGGCCCAGACTGAGAAAACCAAAGAAGGTTTCCAGCAGCGTATCTATGAGTGTCACAGAAATGACAGACTCCAAGTAAATTGCATTTTTGAATCCAAGTGTATTTTACAGCACCCAGATTTGTCATGCCATTCATTTGTCTTAACCACTGGACATCTGTGTACAAAAGTCCAGGGCACATAGCCAAGTGTGGGTATGTTCTCAGGAAGTCTGAAATTTGTACAAAAATTATTTCATGGAAGCTACATTATTGACGGGAAGTCAAGATGTTGCTTAATGGAAAATAGATCAAGGGTGCAACACACATCTTCCCAGGATGGTTGGTGACTAAGCAATTTGTCTTTGGTGTTACTGTGGCTAAAAGGCACAAAACATGTTTCACAAGTTATGTTAACATATAACTTTTGAAATAGTTTTGTCTTAACTCTCCCAAATATCTTTTACATCTTCATTCTTCCCTTCTTCTGGATCAAGGAGGACTGGAGGAGGAAAATCACACTCAGAGAGGTCAAAGGACTTGCTTTTGAAGTTCACAGCTATAGCATTCTATGTATCTAAGAGGTTCTGGCAAAGAATGTATTTGTTTAATTTGTATGGATGAATGGGTGTTTTCCTGCATGCATATAAGTGCACCTCTGGTACACAGTGCCTGTGGAGGCTAGAAAAAGACATTGATCCCCTGGAACTGGAGTTAAAGTTTGTTGTGTGCTTCTATGTGGGTTATAGGGACTGAACCCATGTCTACTACAAGAGCAGTAAGTGCTCTTAAGCACTGAGCCAGCTCTCCAGTCCCCAATATTAGCTTTCCTCGACTATTTTGCAAAGTATTTACTATGTCTTGTTTACCAAACACACACACACATACCGGCACACAGCACATACACATACATGCATACACATATATATACACACATATACACACATGCTCACATACATACCCATACAGACACATGTATACACATACATACACTCACAGATATACATACATATACATACAGGTACACAAATGCACACACATACATACAAATACACATACAGGAACACACACACATAAACACATTCAGGCATTCAAAATATATGTAGAGGAATACAGAAAAGAAATGCAACAACTGTGCTATGGCTCAATGAAGTAAAATTAATGTTGGGAAACTCCTGAACTGACTTTCCAGAAAGTATCATCCAGAATAATATAGCACTTGGTGACATCTATCTCTTGTTTGTTCATTTGTTTTTCAGTATTTGGGGTATTTTAGGCTTTTTAAAAAATAATTACACACACACACACACACACACACACACATATGAATGAATACACAATAGTGGACCTCAAACACACCAGAAGAGGGCATCAGATCCCATTACAGATGACTGTGAACCACCATGAGGTTGCTGGGAATTAATCTCAGAATCTCTGGAAGAGCAGTCAGTTCTCTTAACCACAGAGCCATCTCTACAGCTCTGACATCTATCTCTTATTCTCTCTGTGACACCCATTGCCAATTTCCAAGTTTCAGGTCCTCAGAGTCTCCTCAGTGAGGCCTATGATGACAAAATTAATAAATATTAATTAATTCATCCATTCAAAAAGCTGTGAACCCAGATGCCCCTCAACAGAGGAATGGATACAGAAATTATGGTACATTTACACAATGGAGTACTACTCAGCTATTAAAAAGAATGAATTTATGAAATTCCTAGCCAAATGGATGGACCTGGAGGGCATCATCTTGAGTGAGGTAACACAATCACAAAGGAACTCACACAATATGTATTCACTGATAAGTGGATATTAGCCCAAAACTTAGGATACCCAAGATATAAGATACAATTTGCTAAACGCATGAAACTCAAGAAGAATGAAGACCAAAGTGTGGACACTATGCCCCTTCTTAGAATTGGGAACAAAACACCCATGGAAGGAGTTACAGAGACAAAGTTTGGAGCTGTGATGAAAGGATGGACCATCTAGAGACTGCCATATCCAGGGATCCATCCCATAATCAGCTTCCAAATGCTGACACCATTGCATACACTAGCAAGATTTTGCTGTAAGGACCCAAATATAGCTGTCTCTTGTGAGACTATGCCGGGGCCTAGCAAACACAGAAGTAGATGCTCACAGTCAGCTATTGGATGTATCACAGGGCTCCCAATGGAGAAGCTAGAGAAAGTATCCAAGGAGCTAAAGGGATCTGCAACCCTATAGTTGGAACAACATGATGAACTAACCAGTACCCCGGAGCTCTTGTCTCTAGCTGCATATGTATCGAAAGATGGCCTAGTCAGCCATCACTGGAAAGAGAGGCCCATTGGACTTGCAAACTTTATATGCCCCAATATAGGGGAATGCCAGGGCCAAAAGAATGAGAATGGGTGGGTAGGGAAGTGGGGGGGGGTATGGGGGACTTTTGGGATAGCATTGGAAATGTAATTAAGGAAAATATGTAATAAAAAATATTAAAAATTTAAAAAAAGCTGTGATAGAAATGGATTACGACTATTGTGGTGAAGGTGGTGGCTGGCAAGTAAAGAAGCACCTCTATGTATATGTGCATGGATGCAAGAATGGATGGCTAAACAGTGCTGGGGGAAAGATGAACTCATCAGAATGGAGGGGCAGTCCAGTCTACCTGAGCCTCTCATTGGCATAAGCAACCCTGCTCTACCTTAAGCCCAGAGAAAAAGGAGTCTAAGCTTTAAACCACTAACCTCTGAGGTACCGCACTGTGGACTCTGGAATCAGAGTCTTGAATTTTATCATATGCCTGTCACCAGCTTTGAGACCAAGTCTGCAGTCTTGCAAACCCAGGAGCTTGTGCCAGCCAGGTTTTGGTGGTTTTGGGTGGTTTCATTGTTGTTGATTTGTCAATTTGACAGAATCTAGGGTTGTCTGGAAGAAGGAATTGTAACAGAGAAAAATGGCTCCACAGGATAGCCCTGTGGGTAAGCCTGTTGGGTGTTTTCTTGTTTGATTTGTTCTTCATATGGAAATGCCTGGCCCACTGAGGACAGGGCTGCCCCTGGGAAGGAAAACAAGCTAAGCAAGCCCATAGCACTATACCTGCATGACCCCTGCATCAATCCCTGCCTCAAGCCCACCCTGACTTCCCTGGATGATGGATGACATTCTGAGAGACGAAATAAACTTTTTCCTCTCCATATTGCTTTTGATCCTGGTGTTCATCACAGCAATAGAAAACAAAGAAAGATGGTCCCTCTCTGCAAGAAACTGTTTATCCTGCTTTAGAGCTGACGGAATTCTAGGCTAGTGAGATTGTGGGACTGGAGATCCCCTCTGGGTGTTAAGAGGTGAGTATTACCCTCTGACATTTACATCATAGATCACTGTAAAAATCAACCTTACTACAACAGGAACTCATGGGAAAATAATTCAAGTTTGAATTGCTATCAAATATTTGAAATCAGATGGATTAGAAAATAAAATTCAGTCTGGGGTCCAAGTTTAGTAGTACACAGGAGGCCTTGATTTAGATCCCTAGCACATCAAAAGTAAATGAAAATAAAATAAAATGATTTTGTCATGTGAATGATGTTTGCAAGAGGCATGAAGCTGTAACAGGAAATAAGAAATCAGAAACCTGCTGTATGCATTTACAATCTTCATGACCTTGAGCATTGACTTAATTATCTGAGTTAATCAAGTGGCATCTGTGTCCAAAATCATCTAGCACATTTGGCTTCTTTGGATCATTCATCATTTAAAAGCATGTAGGCTGAGATTTCCAGCAGGACAAAACATTGAGACATCACCTTCCTAACTTCCCTTGAACAGAGAGAGGTTCTAGACACAGTGGAGCAGTCTTCCTACACAGCACTCATTGGGTAGAGCTGACTCAGGGCCTCCCTTGAACTTCTGATCCTCTTCCCTCCATTTCTCAAGGACTGGGATTGTAGGTATTTACCATTATGGGCAGTATATACAGGGCTGGGAATTGGATCCAGGAAGCTGGACATGCTTGACAAATACTCTACCAACTGAGCTGGATCCCCAGTCATTTGTTTTTTGCTTTACTTTTGATTTGTTTTTGTTATATAATGCTGGCTGGGCTGATACTCACTGTCCTGTCAAGGCTGACTTTAAACTGGTGATAATCTCCTTGCCTCGGCCTTTGATGTATGAGGATCACAACCATATACTCACATGGCTGGAAAAAATACATTTCTTTTTCCTCCTCCTCCTCCTCTTTCTCCTCCTCCTCCTCCTCCTCCTCCTCCCCCTCCTCCTCCCCCTCCTCCTCCTCCTCCTTCCCCCTCCTCCTCCTTCCCCTCCTCATCCTCCCCCTCCTCCTCCTCCCCCTCCTCCTCCTTCCCCTCCTTCATTTTTGGCTGTTAACTTCACTTATTTATTTATTTACATTCCAGCCGTTGCTCCTGCTTCCTGGTCCCTCCTTCCACAATTCCTCTTCTCATTCCTCCTCCCCCTTGCTTCCAAGAGGGTTCTTACTCTCCCCCCTTCCCTTCCCCCAGGCCTCTCCCTTCCTTGGGGCCTCAAGTCTCTCTAGGATTAAATGACTCTTCTCCCACTAAGACTAGTCCAGGCAGTCCTCTGTTATATATGTGTAGGGTGCCTCAGACTAGACTATGTATGTTGCCTGTTTGGTGTCTCAATCTCTGAGACCTCACTGGGGTCTGGGTTAGTTGAGACTGCTGGCCTTCCTATGGGGTTGCCCTCCCCTTCAGCTTCTTCAATCCTTTCTCTAGTTCACCTATAGGGGTCCCCAACTTCAGTCCAATTGTTGGGTATAGGTATCTGTGTCCTTCTCAGTAAGCTGCTGGTAGGGCCTCTCAGAGGATGGCCATGCTAGGCTCCTATCTATAAGCACATCCTTGCATCAGTAATAGTGTCAGACCTTGGAGGCTCTCATGAGATGGATCCCAAGATCACCTGCATTTAGTCCTGAGAGTCTCTTACCTTTCAGGACACTTTCTAAAGGGTCCCCTACCTCCCTGTGCAACCACCCCAGCTGCTTATTTCCATTCATTCTGTTGACCTTCTGGGTTTCTCTCCTGCTTCCCCCCATACATAGTCCTGTTCCATTTCTCTGTCCCCCATCCCTTTTGCACCAGCAATGCAAGAGTGTTCCTCTTCAAATCCTTGTGAGCATCTGCTGTCATTTGAGTTTTTGGTCTTAGCCATTCTGGTTGGTGTGAGGTGGAATCTCAGGGTCTTTTTTATTTGCATTTCTTTGATGACTAAGGAATGTGAACATCTCTTTAAGTGCTTCTTGACTATTCGAGATTCTTCTGTTGTGAATTCTCTGTTTAGCTTTGTACCCCATTTTTAAAATTGGATTACTTGGTTTATTGGAGGTTAACATCTTGGGTTCTTTATATATTTTATATATTAGCCCTCTATCAGATGTAGAGTTAGTGAAGATTTTTTTCCCAATCTGTAGGTTGACAATTTGTCCTACTGACAGTGTCTTTTGCCATAAAGATGCTTTTCAGTTTCATGAGATCCTATTTATCAGTTGTTGAGCCATTGGTGTTCTGTTCAGAAAATTTCTCCCTGTGCCAATGAGTTTGAGGCTCTTCCCTACTTTCTCTTCTATTAGATTCAGTGTATCCAGTTTTATGTTAAGGTCCTTGATTCACTTGGACTTGAGCTTTTTGCAAGGTGATAAATATGGTTCTATTTTTATTCTTCTACATACACACCACCATGCCAGTTAGATCAGCACCATTTATTGACTATGCTTTCTTTTTTCCACTGTATGTTTTTGGCTTCTTTGTCAAAGATTAAGTGTCGATAGGTGTGTGGACTTATTTCTGTGTCTTTGATTCTATTCCATTGATTGACCTTGTATGTCTCTGTACCAATACCATGCTATCTTTATCACTATTGCTTTGTAGTACACCTTGAGGTCAGGGATGGTGATTCTTCTAGAAGTTCTTTTATTGTTGACAATTGTTTTGGCTATCTTAGGTTTTTTTGTTGTTCCATATGAAGTTGAGAATTGCTCTTTCCTTGTCTGTGCAGAATTGTGTTGGAGTTTTTGATGGGGATTGCATTGAATCTGTAGATTGATTTTGGTAAGATGGTCATTTTCAGTAAGTTAATCCTACCAATCCATGAGCACAGGAGATCTTTCCATCTTCTCTGAGATCTTCAATTTCTTTATTCAGGGATTTGAAGTCCTTGTCATACAGATCTTTCATTTGCTTGGTAAAAGTTACACCCAAGATATTTTATACTATTTGTTGCTGTTGACAAGGATGTTGTTTCCCCAAATTCCTTCTCTGTCTGTTTATCATTTGTATAAAGGAAAGCTACTGATTTGTTTGAGTTACTTTTATATCCTGCCACTTTGATCAAGTTGTTTGTCAGCTATAGGAGTTCTCTGGTGGAATTTTGGAGATCATTTATGTACACTATCATATCATCTGCAAATAGTGATACTTTGACTTCTTCTTTTCCAATTTGTATACCTTGACCTCCTTTTGTTGTCTAATTGCTCTGGCTAGAACTTCAAGTACTATATTGAATAGATAGGGAAAGAGAGGGCAACCTTGTCTTGTCCCTCATTTTAGTTGAATTGTTTCTAGTTTCTATCCATTGAATTTGATGTTGGCTGTTAGTTTGTTATATATTGTTTTTTATTATATTTAGGTATGTACCATGAATTCCTGATCTCTCTAAGACATGAAAAGATGTTGTTTTTTTGTCAAAGGCTTTTTCAGCATCGAATTAGATGATCATGTGACTTTTTCCTTGAGTTTGTTTATATAGTGTATGACATTGATAAATTTTCATATATTGAATCATCCCTACATTCTTGAGATGAAGCTTACTTGACAGTGATGAATGATCATTTTGACGTGTTCTTAGATTTGGTTTGTGAGAATTTTATTGAGTATGTTTGCATTGATATTCATAAATGATATTGGCCTGGAGTTCTCTTTCTTTGTTGGGTTTTTGTGTGGTTTAGGTATCAGAGTAACTGTGGCTTCATAGAATGAATTAGGTAGTGTTCCTTCTGTTTCTATTTTGTGAAATAGTTTAAGAAATATTGGTATTAGTTCTTCTTTGATGTTCTGGTAGAATTATGCACTAAAATGATCTGGCCCTAGGCCTTTTTTGGTTGGGAGACTTTTAATAACTGCTTCTATTTCCTTAGGGATTATGAAACTGTTTAGATAGTTTACCTGATATTGATTTAACTTTGATATGTAGTATCTGTCTAGAAAATCATCCATGTGATCCAGTTTTTCTAGTTTTGTTGAGTATAGGCTTTTGTAGTAGGTTCTGATGATTTTTTTAAAATTTCCTCAGTTTCTATTATTATGACTCCCTTTTCATTTATGATTTTGTTAATTTGGATGCTGTCTCTGTGCCCTTTAGTTTGGCTAAGGGTTTATCTATCGTATTGATTTTCTCAAAGAAGCAGTTCTTGGTTTTGTTGATTCTTCATATAGTTCTCTTTGTTTCTAATTGGTTGATTTCAGCCCCGTGTTTGACTATTTTTTGCCCTACTATTCCTCTTGGGTGTGTTTGCTTCTTTCTGTTCTAGATATTGCAGGTGTTGTGTTAAATTGCTTGCATGAGATCTCTCCGATTTCTTTATGAAGTGCTATGAATTTTCCTCTTAACACTGCTTCTGTTGTGTCCCATAAGTTTAAGTATGATGTGTCTTTATTTTCATTGAATTTTATAAAGTCTTGATTCCTTTCCTGATCAAGTTTTCATTGACCACAGAGCTGTTCAATTTCCATGAGTATGAGGGTTTTCTGTTGTTTTTGTTGTTATTGAAGTCTGGCCTTAGTGCATAGCGATCTGATAGAATGCATATATATGTTGAGGCTTATTTTGTGTCCAATTATATGGCCAATTTTGGAGAAGGTTCCATGAGCTGCTCAAAAGAAGATATATTCTTTTGTTTTGGGTGAGTTGTTCTGTAGATACCTGTTAAATCCATTTTATTCATAAGTTATTAGTTTCACTGTGTCTGTTTAGTTTCTGTTTTAATGACCTGTCCAATTGGTGAAAGTGTGGTATTGAAGTCTCCTACTATTAATGTGTGAGGTTCAATCTTGAGCTTGATTAAAGTTTCTTTTACAAATGTGGGTGCCCTTTTATTTGGGACAAAGATGTTCAGAATTAAGACTTCTACCTGGTGGATTTTTCCTTTGATGAATATGAAGTGTCCTTCCCTATCTCATTTGATAACTTTTGGTTGAAATGTATTTTATTAGGTATTATAATGGCAACTTCAGCTTGTTTCTTGGGACCATTTGCTTGCAAAACTTTCTTACAGGCTTTTACTCTGAGATTATGCCTGTCTTTGTCACTGAAGTGTGTTTCTTGTATGCAGCCAAAGCTGAATACTGTTTATGTATCCAGTCTGTTGGCCCTATCTTTTTTATTGGAAAATTGAGTTCATTGATATTGAGAGATATTAAAGACAAATCATTGTTACTTCCTATTATTTTTTATGCTGAAGGTGCTAATATGTGTATGTTAATCTCTTCCTTTAAGTTTGTTGTGAAATGTTTAATTTCTTGTGTTTTCTTATAGGTGTAGTTACACTCCTTGTGCTGGAGATTTCCTTTTAGTACAGAGAGATTGTTTAAATTTAATTTGTTGTAGAATATTTTGGTTTCTGCATCTATAGTGATTGAGAGTTTTTATGAGTATAGTATCCTAGGCTGGCATTTGTGTTCTCTTAGAGTCTGGATGACATCTGTCCAGAATCTTCTGGTTTTCGAGTCTCTGCTAAGAAATCTCTTGTAATTATAATAGGCCTGGCTTTATATGTTACTTGGCCTTTTCCCCTTTTGCTTTTAATATTCTTTCTTTGTTCTGTGCATTTAGTGTTTTGATTATTATGTGATGATATGATTTTCCTTTCTGGTCCAATCTATTTGATTTTCTGTAGGCTTCTTGTACATTTATAGTCATCTCTTTCTTTAGGTAAGTAAAGTTCTCTTCTATGATTTTGTTGAAGATGTTTTCTTGCCCCTTGAGCTGGTATTCTTCATCTTCTTTTACTCCTATTATTCTTAGATTTGATCTTTCCACTGTGTCCTGAATTTACTGTATATTTTAGTAGGAGCTTTTTATACTTTGTATTTACTTTGACCAGTGTATCAATGTCTTCTATGGTATCTTCTATGCCTGAGATTCTGTCTTTTATCTCTTGTATTCTGTTGGTGATGCTTGCATCTGTAGCTCCTGTTCTCTTTCTTAAGCTGTCCATCTCCAGTGTTGCCTCCATTGAAGGCAGGTAGAGCTCTGTGAAATGAGTTAGAGCTGATCTCCTGGGAGGCAGGCAGCACTGTCTCTGGTTAGGGTGGGCTTCCTGTGTCTCTGGTTAGAGAAGGCATCCTGTGTCTCTGGCTACTCAGACCTCCTCGGAGGAAGGCAGGCTATGTTCCTTGTTCTGCAGACCTTCTGGGAGGCAGAAAGGCTTTAGGAAGTAGGAGGGTATTGGGCCGCTGATCTGACCCGGGTGGGAAAGCATACTGGAATTAAGGGTGACCTCAGGAAGGTGGGTAGGTCTGGAGTCAGCTTGGCTCTATTGGTGTCCCAGCTGGTGTGGGTATTTGGGCGACATTCTTACTTGTGTCTCTGGTTACTGTAGACCTCCTGGGGGAAGCTGTGGGGTGTCAGAGAGTATCAAGCCCACTGATCTGGCCCTGGTGGGGAAGCAGACTGGAAGGGCAAAACAATACATTTTTTAGCACAAGTAAGCCCAAGTCCACCTGCTTTCCCAAATGTGGCAATAATAATAAATCTGTCACTAAGATCACCAAAAGAGCATCAAACAATGGGTACCCACAGGCATACTTGTCCATTATCAGCAAAAAATAAAAATAAAAATCTGCAATTGCTGATTATCCTACTTATGTACTTATGGCTGGAAAGTGGTGAAAATGGCATCCTATTATCATGAGACTATGAGACCATAAGCAAGAAAGCAGATGCCAAATCAGAACCACAGTACTAACACCCCTCCATCCATCCATAGGAACAAACAGACCCCCACCTCCACAATCTCCACAGCACTTTAAGATAAGTCAGAATGTCGTTCAATCCAAGATGTCCTAACTGAGTGATTCTGGAACATTGTTGCCTAGGACCCTGCAGACAATACTACCAATGACCACAGTAAGCTTCTCTAAGACATTTTACAAAAATGACCAAACATAGTATAGTACCTCTATAAACAGACATACCTGTGGGTCCCAACCCCAGCATGAAAGCCTAAATGCTTTTTTTCCCTTACTCAATCCCCAGTATGCTTTATATGTATTCACAAATATTTTAAATGAACAAACTTTGCAAAAATATTTTCAAATTTGGGTGGTTGAGATGGTCCAGCAGTTTAAAACAAACAAACAAACAAACAAACAAAAACTTGCTGCCAAGCCTGGCAATGTGAGTTTGATTCCCAGGACCCATACAGTATAGGAAGAAAACTAACATTTGCAACTTGTTCTCTACAAATGTGTTGGGGTATGTATGCACACCCCAACACACACACACACACACAGCATTTTAAATTAAACTTCATTAAATTAACTTTCATTAAACAGTGTTCTACTTCAAGCAATTGCCAGCCAAACAATTGCTAGCTTGCCACATATTAGCAAAGAGTTCTCATGAGTCCACTGGATGTCCTGGAGACTCCCCAGAGTTTCAGGTAGCACAGATTTGGGGATGATGATCTTCTCAGGATGGAGAAGGAAACTGTAGGTCACCAAATTCTAAGAAGTCAGGACACAAGTGAAGGATTGGCAATGTGTTTGCATCAAAACGCTAGTGGAGTAGGGGGTCACCATGGGAACATTGATTTCCATGCCCCTATCCTTCATCAGCATGTGCAGAAACCCTCCTTCACTTATTACAAAACACTCTTCTCAATGATGTTGACATATGGTGAAAAGTTCATCTTAATCTCTCTCCTCTTCTTCAATAGCATTACCATCTTTGTGGAGATGTGATAGGTAGAAGGATTATCATGCATATCTGCTTGAAAGGCAAGAGAGCTAATCAACAGTCACAAAGATGATACAGCTCACATATCTACCCTGCCCCCTTTACCCATGCTGACCCTACATTTCCTCCTATTCTAGAGTGTTATTTTTCAGGTACTTACATAAATTATGCAGCCATTCCATGAGCTGAGTGGAAGTGTCTAACCTCCTGTTTCATTGACCATACCCCAGGTGCCATGAATGTCCCATGAGAAACATCACCAAGAATGATCAACACAGGGCATGTAAAAGACATGTTGAGCTGCTGCAAATCCATTTGCTATGAATTACATTGTGAGGGGAAGGTTTATAAGTGATAAAGAGGTGGAAGAAGTCATTCATTGTAGTCTGGACTCAGGGTGGGCACTTTCATGAATGAGAATTGCACGCCATAGCCCTATGTGGGAAACACAGTAAGGAGCTGAGTTAGATGAGGAAGGAGTCTGGCCAGATGTCTAAAGACACTCTTTCTTAGAATCCAAGGAGGCTCCCTGCTTGGAGATAGTCTATGGTTAGGGAACAAATTTCACAAACACCTCCTGAACTAGGACAGAGTTCATCTCCATCAGGACTTCAAGCCTTTTGCTTCTTTGGCTTCTTGTTTTCTTTTGTTTTAGAAAACAAGTCATCAGAGGTATGAACACATTAAAAAAAAAGAAATGTTTTCTGTTCTGAAAGCACACCAATGTCATAGAGAGGTAGAAAACACATAGCAGGGCAGCTGGTTCTCGAGAGCTGGGGAAGGTCTCTTTCTGGTAAGCTCAGCTTATTCTGGCTTGGTGCCTGGACACAGACTTGAGGTCTGGGAGATGTGATTAATACTTGGCAGACAGTCTGCTCCTCAGGTGATTGTATCATTTGGATGGAGCTTGAGAGAGAGGTGTGAAGGCTGCCTGGAGAGAGGAAGCATGTGAGTTGGGCATGAGATTCTTTGTGACAGTGATGCTGAGTGCTAGCCATCTGTTTTCAGAGCCATGAGCTGTACTAGCATAGGATGCTGAGTACTGTGAGCTAGGTATGCTATCTAGACTGACATTCCTCTGCCCTCCACTATAATACCCTGACCTACTCCTCAGGACCTGTCAGGAGCAAGACTTGTTCAACGGGGCTAAGTCTCTTCCTAAGGAGACTTATGGAGCAAGCCAAGTTTGCAATGTGTTCTCTGTCTCTGCTATTCCTCCTCCATTTCCTTTAGCCAAATTCTCTTAGTCTTTGATGTCTAATCACTGGTTCCATTAAGAGATCACACAAAGTCATTGACAGTTTATCTTTCTTATTATGCCATCTACTTAACAACATATTATTATCATTGTTGTTGAATTTTTACATTCGTTTCCAGATTCTTACATGCCTACAATAAATTTTAGTTGTTTACATCCCTCATTATCCTCCCTTCCTCTCCCACAGAAAACCCTCTTCTCAGCAAGCCCCCCTCATACTCTAATGTCTCTGTGTATACTTGTGTGTGTGTCTGAATGTATGTGTAAGCATGTCTGTCTTTGTGTGTATGAGTGTATTGTGAATGTGTGTCTGTGTGTCTGTGAGAATGTACATGTACATGTGCATGTGTGTGTGTGTGTCCCACTGAGTCTCATTATGGCTGGTTTTGTGAACACAGGTGGTAGGTCATTTATTGGAGCATAGGCAAGCCACCAGTGGCTACAAAATTGAAGAAACTGACACCTTACCCAAGAAACTATTAACTGACCATGCTCCCTCAGGGAGGGATGGGGCTCAAGAGCTCCTGCCCTTACCATGATGAAATATTGGCAAGCTCAATCCTGCACAGGCTTTTTACAGGTAATGGCACTACAATGAGCTCATGATAACTCTACATGTTTCAGGTTCTGTCACATACAGAAAATATCCTCCTGCAGCACTCCTCCCCATCCTTCTGTGATATTCCCTGAAACTTGTAGGAAGTGATGTAGATGTCTCAGTTAAGGTCAGTTACTCTGCCACCACTTAGTCACACTTTGTCTCTTCCTTTACATAAGAACTGTATTTTTACTGAGAGTCAATTTTTGCCTGCCTAGGGGGTGATGAAGATATGAGGACTCTCATTTTCTCATCAAAAGATAAGACATTTTTGTTGAACACAAAATGTGTGTCACACATAGAAGAGGATTCTATGGGTAAATGAATTATTTTCCCCCTGCAAACTAGAAAGCAAGATGCTGGAAGATAAGGCTTCATGGGGCAGGGCAAGTATTTGAGGGACATAAGCAAGGCTTTGTCTAAAGCAAATGCCACCCCAGCACACACCAGTGTAATTTAACTGGACTCCCCTCCAGACTTGGAGAGCTGCCAAAGCCAGCGTTCCATTTCCATCAAAATCACCCAACATTTCTATTTAATAGAAAAACCCAATGGCATTTTGAAGACAAAATGTCCAGGTGTATATTTATTTGTAGAAGGACATAGAACACAACACAACTTTTCTCCAAGCAGCAGCAAGCCATAGCTGTGCAAACTGAAGCAGTGAGCAAGTCCTCTGAGGTGGAAGGGTCAAACTTATAAAAGAATGGGTGGTGGCCTCTATTTATTTTCTCCCAGAAAGCATTAGAGCAAACAGATGCACCAACAGAATCATCATCAAGATGAAGTAAACCCTCTTCAAGCTGCTTCACCTGGAACATGGCCCCAAGAATGAGCATAATCCATTTCAAGGTCTAAAATGTATACACACATGACAATTCCTCTGAATTGCCTTTGATTTGATCAGTAACTGAATGGGGTTACCTTTGATGGACAAGGTAACATCATCTTTCTGCACAAATAACAGTCATCCATTGGCTGCATTCTAATTCTGCATGGTGTTGTGATACATGTTTTAAACGGATATGATGTTCTATAAGTTGCCCCATTTCTGCCTATCATGCAAGCAGAGAACATGTTGTTGTCTCCCTTTGTTCTAGGCTGCTTTACTCAAAACATATGTATAGCAAGCTACTTTGAAAAAACTGACAAAGTGGCTCCTTCAGAATGAAAGAGCATTCTTGCTTAATGCCTCACACAATAAAACGTGGTATCTCACTTTGGAGCAATAGACAAGCATCCCTACTGACCATTATAAAAGTGTCAGTTTTCCTAAACTTGAGATTCTACAATGTAATTCCCAGTATATGGGAATGCTGCCTGGATCTCTGTGTTCAGTACTATGGGCATGGGGAACCAGCACAGGATGTTTGTACTGTACTGCTTTCATCATGAGTTAGAAAGACCTTTGTCTTTGGCCCAGGTCATTCCATGTCTTCTACTACTCATTAGCTTGTAAGGGATGGTACAATTAATAGGGGCCATACAATCATTCATACATAGGGAGAGTTAAAATCATAGACTCTCTTCAGTTCTTGAAAGAAGCAACATCTATGAAACTAGATCATATTTAACCCCATGAACAACGTTTAAAAATACTGTGATCTTTACCACATATGCAGAGTTGTTAACATGAAACTGATATCTACAACAATCCTATGACTGAAGTTCATCACCAGAGAGGCTTTAATTTCTAGGTAGGACTGCCTACCTATATCTTGCTGAGAAAGATATATACAAGTTAGTCTCTGTCTGGGCATTTCAATACAGATGCACACCAGAATGGTCCTTCGAGAAGCAGTATGCCAAAAGGGTACAGAGGAGCACAAGAAGGAGCCACAAAAGGGACTCCTTGTTTGGGGAAGGGTTACCCCAGTGCCCAAGTTTCTCCATCAGGAAGAGCACACAATTTCATCATGCCCTAGGCAAAGTTACCAGGGTGAATGTGGCTGAGAAGGGAGGCTGTCTTCACCTGTCAGGAGGCAGACCGCTTCTTGGCTATTTCACCTACCATGTTTCAGGATGTAGGTGATGTATCATCCATGACACCTGAAGGCCACATTTCTTTGGGGTGTTAGTGAAAATGAGATGCTGCCAGGAACTGGTAACTGTGATTTAGCATTTCAAATACTTGATTAATGGGATGCTGTGTTTAAAGTCAGAATAGGAAACAACTTCTGCACAAATACAGACGGGCGAGGCAGTTGTACTCACAGTGTCCCTCCCTTCCTCTAACAACAGCATAAAGGACACTGTAGGGTGATCATGCACTCAATCATTCAATGCATATCTACTTCCTGGAAGTGCCTTGGTATGGCATCTGACAGGAAATACAGAATTTACCCACCCAATAGTTTACAATTTAATAGTAAAATAAGCATCCTGATCATAAAACATAATAGAGTAGAGAAAATGTAGCCTAAAAGAAGACTTGTTCAGGCTCAAAACAGAAGGATGTTATGTCAAGTTGTGAGCTCAGGATCCACATCTATCTTAGGGGATAAATAGGAAGTCAGGGTAAGAACTCCAACCTGACTGAAGCAGAGGCCATGAAGGAACACTACTTACTGGCTCATTCCTTATGGGTTGCTCAGCTAGTTCCCTTTTTTATTTTTTTTTTCATTTTTATTTTTTCATTATTTTATTTTTATTTTTTTTAGTTCCCTTTTTTATACAGCCCAGGCACACCTACCTAAAAATGGAAATACCTACGGTGAGGCGAACTATCCTTCATCCATTAACAATCAAGAAAACACCCTATGAGCATGCTCATAGGTCATTTTGATGGAGGCAATTCCCATTCCCAGCTGAGACTCTCTGAGATAACTAGGAGGTTAGGTGATAGATTCAAGACTGGTTTTCAGTGGGAGTCAAGACCCACTAAATATAGATTATCTGGGCTTGAGGAAACTGTGAGAGGCATATAACCAGAAGTGGCAGAAAATGAGGGCACCTAAGAAATAAATATTCTCACCTATAAGATCAAATCTTAGGACTCAAGTCAGACATCTACAAAATATAGGTTTAAGTGTTAATCAGGAAAAGAAGAACTAGTGTTCTGAGGAGGGCTGTGGTCATGACAGCATGTGATATCATTTATTCATGGGCTGTCACTCACTTAATATTCACCTTCAAATGGCACTAAGCAAGTGTCTGTTATATGTTGCTTTTGGACCCTTTATAGAGGAAACAACTTAATACTCTACTGTTAGACACTTAAAGAATGCTCTCAGTCACTATTTATTTATTCAATTATACTATTTATTTATTATACTGTTTATAAATTAGTTCCACCATATGCTGAGAGCTGTTGCTAACATCTGCAATGGGTATAGCACATTAACAGAATCCATCCCTCTGCTTCACATTAAATCTCTTTGTTCTCTTTAGATAGTATGGTTACAAATGCAAATGTATACTTTCCCAGCAAATATATGACTTTTAAAAATTTGGTACTACACACCTTTAATCCCAGCACTTGGGAGGCAGAGGCAGGCGGATTTCTGAGTTCAAGGCCAGCCTGGTCTACAGAGTGAGTTCCAGGACAGCCAGGACTATACAGAGAAACCCTGTCTCAAAAAAACAAAAAACAAAAAACAAAAAAAAAAAATTGGCATTAAATATGAGAAAGTCAAGCACAACTAAATCTTCCATGTTCCTGAGACACTAATATCAGACATATAACCTCATCAAACACATGGTAATTAACCTAGCCACACAAATTATAGTAAACGGAAGTACACTTGAACAATCTGATAATTTTTCTCCCATGTTATATTATTAGTGCATTTTTATGTGTGCATATAGATCTTCAGAAATGAGCATGCAGTGCCATTTTGTGTTTTTACTTTTTCTATTAATTCTTTTAGATTTTTATATAATACATTTGATTCTGCTCACTCTGCTGCCCCAATTCCTCCCAGACTTGCCTGCTTTCCTACCCACCCAACTGCTGTCCTTATTTTTTTTTTAACATCCATCAAGTCCAAGTGGTGACACCCTCTTTTGGATGTGTGGCCTTCATTGGAGCATGGTCAACTTACTAGGACAACAGTCACAAAGAAAACTAACTTTCTGTTTATCTCAGAAGCCTATGGTTCTTTGGGGCAATAGGGTAGGCTTTATACCTGGGTCACTGGGCACAAATAAATAATACCCGGGTATAATCAAATAATCAACGAGTACCTGAGAAAATATTTAAAAGACATTACTGTTGTAAGCATGACTGCAAAAGCTACAGAATTCACCACATTGATTAACTTGGAAACATCAAGCATTGAATGCCTTTGAATTCAGAAGCCCTTGTCAATAGAATCGTGAAAACATTAAATCTTTGCAGACAGGTGGGAAATGTGCTTCCCTGAGTAGTGCTGTTCAAATTTTAAATAGTTTCATGAACTTTAGTGAGAGCAAAGAATCATTCTCCAAGAGTATAAGACAATTTATTCCATGTCCAGTGGAGACTTAATTAATGCCTTGTTTAATTTCCCCAAACTTTCAAAATTTGTAATCTCACATTTGAACCCCTAGGCATGGTGGGCTGTCCAGGTCACCCAGTAAACCTAAAGTCTCACAGGCAAGCTGGCAAAGACTCAGAGCAACATGGCATCTCTTAGTATCTTATGATGGAGTTTGAGGGCTGGGAAACTCTCTAGCTATTCCCTAATGCATCAAAGGGGAAAATGAATAGGCAGATTGCCAACCATTAAATGTCAGGAACCCTGCTTGCATAAGGAATGACAGAGGCGTGGTGGTCTGCAGACAGGGGTTTTGAGCAAGAAAAACCTTCTTTGATAATGTGCTATCTGTGAATAAAGTCACTAAGTAATTTAGTTTGCCATGTGAGAAATGAAGAACATGTAGAGGCATATATGACAAGTCTTGTTCTGGGCACAGTACCTCTGTATCTCAAGACTAATGCAGAGTGGACTACTCAGCTTTAATCCAGATGTCCACTGCAGGAAGTGCAGCCAGCTCTGATGAGCTATCAAGTGGTATTCTTTGAATGAGAGTGGAGAATTTTAAACTAGCTAGTGTGGCAAATTGGGATCTCTGTTTCTTTCATTAACTGTGTTCCCACTTCTATTTTCTGCCCTCTGAAGGCATGTAACCATGGAAGGACACAAAGGGAAGAAAATGGAGTAGCTTACTGGTGGAGCACATGCCTGGTGTGCCCAAACTCCAGCTTTCCATCTCGATTACAAGAAAGAAAAGGAAGGAACAGAGGGAGGATGAGGGAGATGGATGGGGGAGGGACGGTAGGAGAGGAAGCCTGCAATAGAGAATGTGGTGATGTGTAAATATGTCCTTGCCTTTCTACATTCTTTCAGAGAGGACTTTTGTAAGAGGTGTATGAATTATGTTGGATGAAAATGTCAAAAACAAGAGCTCAGTGCTGGTCATATGCTGTGGTAGCATAGCTGTGAAACCCTATACAGCTGACAGGTGCTTTGGAATCTACGTGAGTGAATTCTTATGTATTTCACCCAATCGTGCCACCATCTGGACTCATTAACTATGAGGTGAAGAGTAAGAATTGTCAGCAATATTCATTCCATCATTTCAAAATTCTAATAATACAAACTGTGAATAATTTCTGGAGCAAATGAACTCATCATTGCATAAACTAAATGAGTTTATTAATAAAAGGGATTTTTTCCTGAGTACATCATGTTAATTCTGATAAATCATCACATACCTTGGGTATTTTAAACAAAGAGACATTGTCTTAATTAGATTTCTATTGCTGTAACAAAGACAATGATCAAACCAACTTGGGAGGGAAAGAATTTATTTGGCTTACAAGTTCTAATTGCAGTCCATCATGAAGAAAATTGAGGCAGGAACACAGAGGCAGGAACTGAAGCAAAGACCGTGGAGGACCACTGTTTATTGACTTGTTCATTTTGCTTTCTTAAACAACTTGTTCATTTTGCTTTCTTAAACAACCTGCCCAGGATTACACGCCCAGAGGTGATACCACCCACCTAACTGACACAGATGCTTAAGAGACCAAGAAGAGTCTGGTCTTGCTTCCAATTCATAATTTCATAGAATTGCTTTCCTTAAAAAATCATTTTCCATAGTTTTCCATAAACAAAGCCATCCCCTTCTGTTGGAAACTAAAAGGGGTGCCCAGGGGAAGAGGGGGAGAAGGAAAAAAGACCCTCACCCCACCAGAGTTTTACCTATTCTCTGGACAGTCAGGCATGGGAGGGCTGCCACACACTTTCCACTCAGCCCAAGTGGGCATTCAAACCTTTGACCCACTCTTCAAGGAGTGGCCAAGGGGCAACCCAACCTGGGAGCCCCCGTGCTACTTTCCTAAAGCCCCAGGGTTATAGGAGAGAGGGAAAAGGGATGAGAGGTTCCCACACCGGCGAGAGGGAGCACAGCGAATATTGACTGGAGCACAGGAAGGACTTCCATCAGGAGATTAGAAGTGGCTCATTAGGAGAAAGCCTATCCCATTCACCAAGCGCAGTGGGCCTTGATGAGCAGAGAGAGGCATTCTATGGTTTTAGAGCTTTATTGTAGAAATGCAGGTAGAAAGAGAGAAGGTAGAAAAGAGAAGGGGGGAAGGCTAGAGAGAAAGAGACTAAGAGGAGGGGAGGGGAGGGGAGGGGAGGGGAGGGGAGGGGAGGGGAGGGGAGGGGAGGGGAGGGGAGGGGAGGGGAGGGGAGGGGAGGGGAGGGGAGGGGAGGGGAGGAGAGGAGAGGAGAGGAGAGGAGAGGAGAGGAGAGGAGAGGAGAGGAGAGGAGAGGAGAGGAGAGGAGAGGAGAGGAGAGGAGAGGAGAGGAGAGGAGAGGAGAGGAGAGGAGAGGACAAAGAGAGAAGAGAGAGGAGTGAGAGAGGAGAGAAGACAAAGAGAGAGGAATGAGAGGGTGAGAGTGAGAAGTAAGAGAAAGATCAGGAGGGGGGTCTAACAGCCCCTTTATATGGTCTTTACTGTTGCTAGGTAACTGGGTACAAGTTTAGCCTGAATGTCAGAAGCTTGGGACATTGTCTACGAGACTTCTAGCCATTCTTCTCTTGTGGGGGGCTATGGGGGGGCGGTAACTTAGGCAGGAGACAGAGTTCCAGGAGCACGAGGGAACGCCTACCATGTCATGTAGGTGAATTATGACCATTGGGGTTCAGACCTCAGCTCGACTGGAGACCAGCCTGTCTGTGCATACCCCAATTCTCCACACCCTGCTGGTGCTTTATGATTCAGACAAATGTCATGCATGAGTGTATATCTGTGTGTGTGTTTCTTTCTATGTGTGTGAATGTGTCAGTGTTTGTGTGTCTGTGTGTGTACCTATATGTGCTTGTGTGTGTTAATGTGTGTGCATTCATGAGAGGACTCACAGCCCAGAGCAAGCACTGCTGTAAAGGCTTTGCCATTGTGTGCTGTACCAGCTTTCAAAATGATGAACTTCAGTTGCGTGGGTTGATGCTGTCCATCAGCAACCACACAGCAGACAAGGACCAACTATAAGATACTCTACAAAGCAACACTAAAGAATGCCCAGAGCCACTAATTAGTCCTCATCCAGTGATTCATCTTGACACAGGCAGGAACTGTCTCCACAAGTCACTAATTTGCCTTCTGCTCAGGAAAAGAAAGGGCAAAACCAGTTTTCTGGAAAAGCAAGGGTGTACCGCTCTGGTTCCACAAGCAAAGAAAGCACAGGTGTCCACATCAGGAGCAGTTGTCACCTTCAACGGAAGGGTGATGTGTGGTAAGAATGACACAGAAAGGTGGGAACTCATTTTCAAAGTTCTCTCTCTGCAGATGGTAATTCATTTTTGCAGTGCTTCCTTTGCTACATAGAAAGACAGCTCATAGTTTGCTCATAGGAAGTACGCATCAGTGCAACCGACAAGGTGCCATCACATATATATGTTAATGTACAATGATTGACAGGTGATAAAATGCATGCATAAGCCTATATAAAGATAAAAATCCGGTATATATGTATATATAGTACATAGTCATATATTTACATATGTAGATGTATACAGTATATATATATATATATATACACATATATATATATATATATATGGCTATATACATGCATGCATGTGTGTATACATAAGTATATATACACATTCTTAGCTCAGTGGAAGCTTAGATGCTTCTCATTTATTAAATTGATTAACAAGTTCCTTAAAATTTGGCAATTGTTATACAATTTTAAAGGATAAATACAGCCCAACAAATTATTTTTATCATGAAAAACATTCTACTCTAAATTTTGAATGATCCATGTTTCTCCCCATATTAAAAAAAAATAAACAAACCATCAGGGTAGAGTGGTGCCTTAGTCTCGGCATCCTGGAGACAGAGGAAAGTGGATTTCTATGAATCCCAGGCCAGCATGACCTACATAGCAAGTTTCAGGCCAGTCAATGCTATGTAATGAAATCCTGGGGGGGGGGGGGGGCGAGGGTGGAGAAGACAGACAGACAAACAGACATTGATGGACAGACAGGTAGAAAAATATAAAATCAGTGGGTCAAATGTCTCTAGACATGCTTGCACTATTATAATTTACAACCTATGTACATATGTACTAAGATGATTTTCACCCAGCTAATCTGCCATTTTCTAACTAACTCGTATGTAGCCACTGGCAAACAATCAACTTGCTCATACAAGAATAACAACAACCAAAACCATGGGTCGTCATAAACACATCATTTCAGGGACTGGCTTTAGTTGCTCCTAGACACAGCTCCCATGAGAGATGAGAACACTGATTGGAATTTCCTGTCCTCTCCATCCTTTGGTGGAAGTGATACAAATGAAACACCAAAAGCATAGTGCCCAGGAGGATGCAAAGCACAGAGCCTCCAAGGCACTCTAACCTCTCAGCCTCACGTGGATAATCAGCAATTAACAGGCAGCCCTCACACAAAACACCACACTCCGGAGCAAACCAGGCAGCCTCTAAAACCTCAGTTACCAGGCACTTGCTCTCAGTGGTTCCACAAGCTGTATTGAATGGGTAAATCAAAGCCTGATTTGCCATCAGTGACTGTTAGTGTTCCCTGGATGGGCTATCTTTAAAACATATTTCCATGGCAACTAGCTTAGAAACATATTTCACTAGAGAGTCTCTCATGTTAGGAGAGCCAGGAAGACCGTTGGGTGAAAACCATCTTGTACATATGTGGCCTTTTCTTGTCAAAGATTTTCCTATGAGGAAAGCAACTGAGGGCATATAGGAAAATCTCCTAACATAGAAGGAAATCCAGCAGCAAGTCTCCTGGACCATGCCCAGCTTCTGGGTTATTGAGGAAAGCCAGTTTATTATCTTTGCTAAGGTCAACATTTCTCAGTACAGGGCAAATGCACTCTGCCTCCTTCCTGAGGTTTTCCATCACCAGCTCTGGTGATGAAAGCCCACCTCTGCTCTCCTTTTCCCAGCCCTAAATGCTAAGGCCCATTTGACTGTGATTATTTCATAAGCTTATAGGTGCAAAACTATGCTTGCTTAATGGAAAAACGAAAGTGAGGATAAGGACCAAACCTGGGTGTCTGGGACTTCACACCTACTCAGAAATTTTAAATTGCCATGAGGCCTAGGATTGACACATACTCTAGCAGTCCTGAAAATCCTAAATTTTTAACCTTCTGTTAAAAAGACCCTGGATTCTCTATAAAACTTGCCGTTGGTCTAAGACCTATCTTATCCTTTTCTCAGGGACCAGGAGAAGTATTAAACTCTGTCCAGAGCTAGCACTCTGCCTAATTCCACAAAGATATGGAGTCTAGACTTTGGTGATTTGGTGGCAAGCAATAAGGATCATTCAAACAGAGATTTTGTTTCTTTTACCCCCTGAGACACTATAAACTTTCATGCCATGGCTTAGAGACATTATTAGCTTCTCAATGAAATGTAGCTCTGTATGTATCAGTCTCTTGTGAAACCAATCTAGAAAGAGTTTAAAACTGCTGAAAGAATAGCTATAGAGTCTCAAAATGTACCAATAGAAAAATTACCTTGTAAGGTAAACTTTAGCCAAAAATGCTTAGACAAGAACATTTTGCTGAAAGACCTAGAATTTTAAAGAACAAGTTCAGCTTGCATAGGAGAAATTCCCAAGTTTGGAAGCAGAAACAGAATCTCCAGTAGTGTACAGTACTGAGATTTAGCCGTGGTTTTAGTGTCCTGTTCTCTATTGATTTGTGGTGGTCTCCATTTCAGCTTTCTTCATGATGACTATTGATCACCATGATAGTTCATCTACTCAGTGATCTGAATTGATCATTAAATAGCTGCAATTAATAGATTAGCCAGTTGAAGATCTATTCATTTAGTGAACATTGCCATGGATCATGAGCCCAGGGGCATCTCAAGACTTCAATCTCCTACCACTCTGCAGGACCTCATGATTAGAGGAGGGAACTTCATGATGGAGAGTCAATACTAATCCTGCAACTACCAAGAGGCCTTTAATTGCCATGGTCAAGCCCATGTATCTAACATGGGATGAGGATAAATTTTTAAGATGGTCTAGTGAAAGCAAAATGAGGCACTAAAACAGCCATTTATGGCAGGAAAAACTTGAGATTGCCCAGGAAGCTTGCAATAACCTGAACATCAACTTGCAAACATTTAACTCAGGAGCCACAGGGAAACCTTTTCTCAGATTGCCAATAAAACCTTTCTTAATTGAACAGTATTTCAGGGCAAATGTGTAAAATGCCTATGAGAAGAAAATAGTCCTTACAAAAAACTTAAAAGATTTCAATTTCAAATGATATATATACCAATTATAGTTTTTCCTCTATGAGTTCCAGTACCTGGTCAAAACAGGCCTCCTAAGAACATTTACAAGGCACACTGTCTATCTGAGATCTAATGCTGTATCCTTGGAAACTAGAAACCTAGTTTAAGTCTAGATTAAGACCCCAGATTGGACTTGGAACTCTCCAGCTGTGGAAGCTGGCCTGTGGGTAGAAGAGGCAGAAATCAAATTGGAAGACTCGACTTATATAAGTCATGGCTAAAAGGGATGCACACTTGAACTATGAGCAACAGAGGAGCGGCTACAGACTTCTAGCACCCACTTCTCTAGCAGCATCAAGGAGACTATTAAAGAAAAGTATGCCTTTAGAAGGTACTTCCAGTAGAGATCTGTGAGGTGCTGGGCTCTGAGATAATTGGATGAGTCATCAGGGAAAATGGAGAGATGGGTATGGAGAAGGATTTTCTGTCCATGAAGACCCTAGGATTCCACCCCATAAAAAGAAGGAAGAGCAAGGAAAGTTGTTGCCAGTCTGTTGGTAGTCAGAGATGGGAATAGAGAAGGTTTTCTGTCCATGAAGACCCTAGGATTTCACCCCACAAAAGAGGGAAGAACAAGGAAAGATTGTTGCTAGTCAGTTGATAGTCAGGATGGCTACACTTAGTGTGTAGTGGGAATTCCCACAGCATAACATTACAGAAATGGGATCATGCCTCCATTAGACAAAATACTAAGCAGTCAGGTGAATTAAGACTTAAGATTTTATAGATACCAGGATTTGGGGCAATGGAAGTGAATTCATTTATATGCTGTCTTAGTCAGGGTTTCTATTCCTGCACAAACATCATGACCAAGAAGCAAGTTGGGGAGGAAAGGGTTTATGCGGCTTACACTTCCATACTGCTGTTTATCACCAAGGAAGTCAGGACTGGAACTCAAGCAGGTCAGAAAGCAGGAGCTGATGCAGAGGTCATGGAGGGATGTTCTTTACTGGCTTGCCTCCTCTGGCTTGCTCAGCCTGCTCACTTATAGAACCCAAGACTACCAGTCCAGAGATGGTCCCACCCACAAGGGGTCTTTCCCCCTTGATCACTAGTTGAGAAAATGCCTTACAGTTGGATCTCATGGAGGCATTTCCTCAACTGAAGCTCCTTTCTCTGTGATAACTCCAGCTGTGTCAAGTTGACACAAAATTAGCCAGTACATATGCACAAGCTGATACTGACACTGATAAATTCAGCTACTCTTGAATCCTTTTTTTTTTTCTTTAAAAATTCTTGGGAAAATCATCACGTGAAAAACTGCGGATTTTTCCATTTGAATCCAAACCTTATGTGCCTGGGTGAGGTCCCCTCATGCAGGTGACTCAGACATCCCCTCAGTCTCTCCACATGCATCTCCATAAATTCTGGCAAGTGCAAAAGTGAAAGGAAGTGATGTATGTCACCATCATTCTGGCCCAAGAAGCTTTCATTAATTTAAACATCCATCTCAAGATGATGTAACCAGAAGTAAGCAGGCTAGGAATCTAATCTTGTGAATACCTATAAAGCTCTTCATTAAATGAACAAACACTCTTTCTAACCAGAGTGTATAGAGACTGAAAGGCTCTAGAAGGTGGCAGAGATCAGAGCCTTAAATGGTCACCATATGGTCATTTACCAGCTAAATGAAAGGACACTTTTAATACAAAATGAAGACTCTCTTTAAATAAAACAACAGAGATTGTAGTGTGTACAACACAGCAATTTGCATCATTCCATTATTCAGTTCAACTTAATTTCAACTTTGTTTCATTAATAAGCAATGAATATTATCTAACTTTCAGAGAAATTGAAAAATGGACTATAGCATGATCTGTCACACAGTAAGTGCTAAATAGTGACCTGTCTTGGTTAGGACTATTCTCTTAGCTAGGGATACTATTGCTGTGATAAAACCCCATAACCAAAGGATTTGGGGAGGAAAGGGTTGTTTGGCTTACCCTTACATATCACTGTTCACCATCAAAGGAAGTCAGAACAGGAACTCAAACAGGGCAGGAATGTAGAAGGATGAAATTATGCAGAAGCCATGGAGGGGTGCTACTTACTGGCTTGCTCCTCATGACTTGCTCAGCCTGCTTTCTTATAGAACCCAGGACCACCAGCACAAGGATGGCACCCTCCACAATGAGTTGGATTCTCCCCTATCAACAATTAATTAAGAAAATGCATTACAGGCTTGCCAATCTTATGGAAGCATTTTCTTAATTGAGGTTCCCTCTTCTGAAATGACTTTAGCCTGTAACAAGCTGATATAAAACTAGCCAGCACAATTGACCCTTTGACAACTTAACACACAAATACATCACTAAAGGCCACAACCATTTCTTTCTTGTCCATCTCCAAGAGCACACATTAATATGAACATCATAATATAAAACATCCCAAGAGTTAAATCCCACAATCTTTGCTAATTCAAATATTTTTAAATTCACTGTATTTTAAATCTATAATCTCCCCTAAAAACTTGTATATTTTTAAAATTCAGTCTCTCATAAAACCCAAAATAAAGTAAACAGATCCTTATATAAGAGGGAAGAACCAAGGAAAAGTTACAGTAAATCAAAATAAAAACAAATTCCAACACTATAAATATAACTCAATATCCAATGTCTGGATTTCACTCATGATCTTTCAGTTTCCCCCTAAGGGTTTAAGTCACTTCTCTGGCACTTCTCTCTGAAGCACACACAGACTTGTCTTCTATGATATGGCTGGCTCCACTCTTCTGCTACTGTTCTTGGTGGTCATCCCATGGTGCTGACCTGTCTTAAAGTGCTGTCTTTTACTGCAACTGAGTTGCACTTTCATCAATAGCCTTTCCTGGGTTCTTTTCAAGGATTCCAACCCTTCTATACAATGCCAAGCCCCAGCTGTTCTCCATGACTCCTTCATACCTTCAAAAACATCTCTACCTTAGGTGCTCTTATACTATCATGTTTGGCTGCCAGCACAAAGTACAACCTTGGCCACCCCTAGAACAAAGCTTCCACGTCCTGATCTTAGGAAACATTCTCCACTAAATTTCACATCAATAATTCTGGTCTCTGCTTAATCATAGCTGTTTCTTTAGCCTAGACTTACTAGCATCCCCTGTCCCAGCAATGCAAAGGTTTGACTTTAGTGGTTGTCTCTTAATAATCACAGCTGATTCTTCTACTCCAGAAAGCAGACAACACTGATTGTTCATATAAATAATCTGGTATAGTCTTTGTTTCTCTCTGAAATTTCACAAGCTAGGCATGCATTGTCTTGCACTGCTCAAAATATTCTATCTTCCAAGATTCTACAGAACATCCCACTGGATTCTCAAGATTCAATGTCTTTTCTAACCCAATATTCCAAAATCCTTCCACAAAACTCCCCAAAATGTCATAGTTAGGTCAGTTACATCAATACTTTTAGTACCAAATTGCCTTAATTAGGGTTACTCTTGCTGTGATGAAATGCCACGACCAAAAGCAACTTGGGGAGTAAAGAGTTTGTTTGGCTTACACTTCCATACTACTGTTCATCATCAAAGAAAGTCAGGACAAGAACTCAATTAGGCCAGGAACCTGGAGGGATGAGCTGATGCAGAGACCATGGAGAGATGCTGCTTAATAACTTGCTCCTCATGGTTTGCTCAACCTGCTAGACTCCAGAACCATCACCCCAAGAATTGTAAGACTTTGGGGAGCCTTAGCTTACCAGGGACCCCCTGAGTGAACCATGTGGAGCCAGGATCAATGCAAAAAGCAAGAGAGATTTATTGTTCCAGTGCACTGGGGTTATCCCAGACCCAAAGAAGATGTGGTGAACCCCAGCACCCATTCACAGAGTTTTTATATGGTTTCCAGGGGCAGAACAGAGCATCAACAACTAGGCACAATGTGATTGGTAGAACAGTGCACCCTTTAAACTGATTGGTCTTTAGGGAATGAGGTGACAAGGACTTCCCTTGTCTGAATGTCAGCCCTGTGGAATGTGTCCCCACCCACAGGTCCATTCCCACCCTGTGGTCTGAGAAATGCTAATTAGCCTCTCCTTTCTGGAGGGGTGAGTGTTTCATGACCTTCCCAAAGTTCCAATGCTGACCTTTTCAGAATGGCACCACCCACATTAGGCATCCTCCCCCATCAAACACTAATTAAGAAAATGCCCTATAGGTTTTACTACAGCAAATCTTATGAAAGCATTTTCATGATTGAGGTTCCCTCCTTTCAGATGTCTTTAGCCTGTGTCAAGCTGACAAAAAACTGGTCAGTACGTGACCTAAATGATTATTAATTTGCCATACCCACTCCAGTGGAATCTGGGTGACAAGCCCAAAAGCTTAGCTGCAGTCCTGAGGCATAAAGTTTCACAGAAACGGGTTTCTTGGAAGTTCTTTGGCATCCTGTAACACAGATGTGTTTCAGATTTGTCCCTGAGAGGAGGTGTGTGTGTGTGTGTGTGTGTGTGTGTGTGTGTGTGTGTATACTTTCCTTCAGCATTGTTTTTATTTGACAAATAGCTAGTTAGATTGAACTTTGCTTCCTGGCCTCCACCAGTATCCTAGGTAGTCATTGACCCAACCCTGGGTTTGAAATTCTGTAAGAATGTTACTCATTCAGATGAAATGACTCCAGTGTTGATAGTTAGAAATCAGGCATTGCAGTTTGCCAGAGAGGAGCTAGAAATCTCTGGGCTAGTTCAACAAAGTAAACTTAGAATTCTCATTACAGACATGAATGGCAGCCTACATTACATATTAGTAGAAAGAAGGTGGGTTGTGGTTTAAGGAGGAACTAGTGTATTTATTCATGAAAAGTTTAGTAGAACTGAACTTCCCTCATGTATTTTTTTCACTAGGCCCAGAGGAATAGCATAGTTAGGTATTTACTAAGGGACCCCCTGGTGGTGGGTTAAACAATAGACTAGAATGATTATTGGGTTTATTAGTCTTTTCACCTGGCTCCTAAGAACAGCTGACTTTAGATAGGGCTGATCTTATCTCAGTTGTAAACACTGCCTGGTTCCTGTTAGTCTTTATGTATGCATTTCTCTGTTTTGTGTCATTATACACAGGATAACTTCAATGTACCTTAGCTGATGTAGCACCTAACTTTTTTGTTTTCTTCTGTAATATGTCCAGGTTGATCCTAGTCTGATGCTCACTTTGAGAAATTACATTCAGATACAATACTCCCTTGTGTCCATGTCTATTTGTTATTTCACTGAATCTGAAGATTCAGGATGCCACCTGAGATCCAGGACCCTGACTTACCCTGTGAATTGAGGGACCCACTGAGTCCAGTCCATGGCATTAATTTATTTAAATTATTAGATTTTTAAAAATTTTATGTATGTGACTGTTTTGCCTGAATGTGTGTATGTGCACGGTGTGCATGCCTGGTGCAGAAGAAGCCAGAAAAATTAAATGGATTCCTTAGAACTAGAGTTACCAATGCTTGTGAGCTGCTATGTAGGTTCTGGAAACCAAACCCAAGTCTTCTGAAAAAACAGCCAGTATTCTGAACTGCTAACCATGTCCCCTAATTCCATGCTTTATTTAGCCCTTTTTCTTTCTTGTCAATGGTGAATAAATCATTTATACTTATTATGATTGAAATAAACTGCCTTTATACATATATATAATATATACAATACATATATACATATACAATACTTTATATAAATATATGTATATATATATATATACATACATACATACATACATACAATAAAAGTATAATATCCCTCTTGTATGGAAAGAAGAAATTTTATGATGGTTACAGATATATTGGCAAGATGTGTGACCTTGTAGTCTATTCTTGTATTCTTGTTTTCCTAGCCTCCGTTTCCTAATTTATACTACAGATAAAACAACCTATCCCTCGAAAAGAGACTATGCAAGGATTACATCTGAGAGCAAGTATAAATTCATCCCATAGAATTTAGAATTCCACAAAAATGTAGTATTATTATAGATTATCATCTTAAGCATACAAACCCAAATAGGACCAATGTGAACATTCTCTTTCCATATAGTATCTGTTTTCGTTGGATTACCCAAGCTGCTGTTCATAATAGAAATGCTTTTAAGGTAGGTGGAACAGCTTCTGCCATTACTTTCCTATTTTCTAACTTGTTTGATTTATGGACTAACCGCATTAATGTGTGTGAATTTCCGATTGGCTTCTCATGAAGGAGGAAAACCCAGCATCCACAGCAGCACATCACCTGTGTCCAAACTGGATCTGACAGAAGGTGAAGAAAAAGCAAGATCCTCACTGTGTTATACTTAATGAAATATAGAAATGTTCTGGGTGCTGTGGAAATCTCTAAGATAAAACTAAACACGTATCTGAAAAGGGAGTTTTGATAAGAGTCCATGGGCCACTTTATACTTTTCTATATATTATATTCATTTTACAATTTATAATTTCTAGAAATGTCTTCTTACTATGAAAAAGCAAACCTTCCTGGAATAGAGACTGCTACATACCTCAGCACTAGTGATGGTGGCTGTTCTTCAGACAGTTAAAATGAAATACTTGACAAATGTGCACCTGGGTCCTGAAAGAAGAAACTATGTATGTTCTAATAGTTTAAAGGAGATATTTTAAGCCCACTTTGTAGATGGTATGTGGAGCTCTAAAAGAGTGCCAGGAAATAGTTCCTGTCAGTACCATTGACAAAAATAAATGCAACTATACCAAGTGATATGCTCACAAATTAGCATGGTCATGTAGTCTGAATGAGACCATCATTGTACCATATAGTTACCAGAAACAGTGTATATATTTTAAATTTCTCCATTTATATGAAAAGGAGTCTTGGAAATATGGAGGAAAGAACACCTTTTTTTTTTTTTTCAATATTCCTGAATTCCTACATGGAAACAGAAAAAGCTGCTAGGGAGATGACTTAGTAGATAAAGTGCTCATTGTCCAAATGTGATCTAAATTTGAATCCCCAGAACCCACAAAAAGCCAGGTAGGGTAGCCCTTCTCAGTAGTGCAAGTTCTGTCATGAAAATAAGGGAGACAGAGACAGCAGACTCCCCAGAAATCCATGGGCCAGCTTTACACAGAGACTGTATACACAGCAATGAACCCAATTGTTAGGAAGCTCCACCCACTATAAGTGCTAAAGACTTGAGGAGAGATGGAGAAGGTACCATACTACAAGTGATACAGAGATTTCTGAAAATGAAAGTATGAGGAATCAAGGATAACCCTAGAACCTGGTCCAGTGCTTACAACTAGTTTTAATTTGGGGACCATAACAAACTCCTTCAAAAACATCTCCTCAGAAAAAAAAATGGAGTTGTATTAGTCAGGGTTCTCTAGAACAGCAGAACTTATAGAATGAATCTCCCTCTCTTTCCGTCATATATGCCTGCATACATATATTTGCATGTGTGATTTATTGAGATGATTTACTGACTCCTGTCTAGTTGTTCAGTTAATATAAAAAATGGCTTCCTGACTGCCTATAAATGAAAAGTCCAAGAATCCAATAGTCTATCCACAAGATTGGATATCTCAGCTGGTCTTCAGCATATGCTGGAATCCTGAAGAAGTAGCCTTTAATGCCAGTGAAGGAATGGATATATTTGCAAGGTGAGGGCAAGCAGACAAAGAGCAAAAGCTTCCTTCTTCTGCTCTTCATGTAGACTTTGAGCAAAAGGTGTAGCTCAGATTAAAAGTGTGTTGCCCCCCCCCCATCCAGATCAAAGGGGTGTCTTCCTACTGCAAAGGTTCAGATTTGAAATGGATGGATTCACCTACTTCAAACCAATCAAAAAAAAATCACTGACAGGTGTGCCCTCCATTTCTGGATTGTAGTTTATTCTGTATGTAGTCAAGTGGACCACCAAGAATAACCAGCACAAGAGGCAAACCATGACTAAAGGTCAGGCCTGTCTCACCTGCTCCCATTTAGGCTCTGTTGGTTCAAGATAAGAAGATAGGGTTTAAAGCTTGTTTTTTCCCCTCTGCCAATATTATTAAGTGGATAACTTGTTTCCTTTCAAGTGAACCTTATTGCCATTTGAGTACAGATATGATGAAGCCAAAAAGTTCATGTAAAAGCCCCTTACTTGGGTTGGAGGAGATCTAAGATGACAGATGGAGTGGTCTTTCTCAACACACCAAAGAGACAGCAACAACAATCACTTCACCAGTGTCAACATTCCTAAGGCTGTGACCCTTTAATATAGCTCCTCATGTTGTGCTGAGGGGGAGGGGGGTCACCCCAGCCATAAAATTATTTTCCTCACTACTTCATAATACTAATTTGTTAGTGTTATGAATTGTAATGTAAATATCTGTGGTTCCTCCTTGATGATAGTCTTCAGTGATCCCCGAGAAAGGGTCATTAGACCCCCCAAAGGATCATGACCTACAGTTTGAGAACTGCTGCTCTACAGCAAAGGCCAACACCAGCATTTAATAAAAGCTACATATGAGGGTATGATGTAGAAAGTACAATGAAGAACAGAAACAGGAGAAAGCCCTGTACTTGAAAAACAAAATCCACCAGAACCCAGGGGCCAACCTGAGCTCATATGCACTTCCTCTCCAACATGACCTTGACTGTCATTTAATCCAGGGTTTTTTAAAATTTTCACATGAAAAAAATTTAAAGTACACAGGTATATGAATATATAAAATACATATACAAGTCAAATATTTACTCAGGAACTCATACATTTAATGCCTATTTTTTAATTTATTAAATAGTAATGAGATGAATATGTGTGTTTATTTTTACGCAAATAATTAGATCTTGATTGACTATTAATAAAATAGGACATAGAGCAGCTTATCATTTTCAGTGTGATTAAGATTTTGATTTTATAATCCTTACTATTGAAAATACAACTTCACATAAATAAATAGCATGAAATAAGGGCAATATGTTTAAGGTCAACACACAAATTACTGAGTTCAAGACCAAATTTATTTAATATTTTTAAAAATAAACTCTCAGTCATAAAAGGAAACAGAAACTTTTAAAATCAAATTTTCTAGCACATCCTAATCCAAACATACACTAATTTGATACTTACATGTTTAGGAGTGAGAGACCTATTAAAATGTGCTGCTTTCCTTGACTAAACCATGGTTTGTGTAAGAGCAGAGGACTTTGCATGCACAGTCACAGTCCTGTGTTCAGACCATAGAAGAGTCTGAAAACTGAGCTGAGCTGTTTCAAGCATCATTCTATGATTATGACTGGAACGGGGGGTGTATGCATTTCATTCACAAGGAAGGCTGTGGGGAAGTCCCATGAGGAAATATGAGCAAGCAATGACAGAAGCACATGGGGCCCATTACACATGTGATTTTGAATTACCTTGGACATAGTATTACCTGAGGACCCAGCTATATCACTACTGGGCATATACCCAAAAGATGCTCCAACATACAACAAAGACACATTCTCCACTATGTTCATAGCAGCCTTATTTGTAATAGTTAGAAGCTGGAAAGAACCCTGATGTCTTTCAACAGAGGAATGGATACAGAAAATGTGGCACATTTACACAATGGAATACTACACAGCTATTAAAAAAGATGAATTTATGAAATTTTAGGCAAATGGATGGAACTAAAAAATATTATCCTGAGTGAGGTAACCCAATCACAAAAGAACACACAAGCTATGCACTCACTGAAAAGTGGATATTAGCCAAAAATCTCAGAATACCCAAGATACAATTCATAGACCACATGAAGCTCAAGAAGAAAGAAGACCAAAGTGTGGATACTTCTGTCCTTCTTAGAAACGAAAAACCAAAGAAAAAGAAAAAAGAGAAAAGAAAAAAAGAAAGAAAGGGGAACAAAATATTCATGGGAACAAATACGAAGACAAAGTGTAGAGCAGAGACTGAAAGAAAGGCCATACAGAGATTGCCCCACTTGGGGATCCATCCCATATACAGTCACCAAATCCAGTCACTATTGTAGATGCCAAGAAGTGCTTGCTAAAAGGGGCCTTATATGGCTGTCTCCTGAGAGGCTCTGCCAAAGCCTGACAAAAACAGAGGTGGATGCTCACAGCCAACCATTGGACTGAGCACGGGGTCCCCAGTGGAGGAGTTAAAGAAAAGACTGAAGGAGCTGAAGGGGTTTGCAACCCCACAAGAAGAACAATATCAACAAATCAGTCCCTCTAGAGCTCCCAGTGTTTAAGCCACCAACCAAGGAGTCCACATGGAGGGAGCCATGGCTCCAACCACACATGTAAGCAGAGGATGGCCTTGCCAGGCATCAATGGGAGGAGAGGCCCTTGGTCCTGTGAAGGCTCAATGGATGTCCCAGCGTAGGGGAATTCGAGGGCAGAGAGGCTGTAGTGGATGGCTGGGTAGGGCAATAACCTCATAGAAACAGGGGGAGGGGGAATAGGATAAGGGATTTCTGGGAGGGCACCAGGAAAGGGAATAACATTTGAAATGTAATTAAAGAAAATATCTAATAAAAAGAAAAAAAAGAAAAAAGAAACTGGTATTTAAAGGCTGATTAACACAGTGACCCATAGCTAGTAAAGGTTTAGAGAATAAGAGACCATGGAAATTGGAGCCCTAAATAGGACATTTGTATCACAACAGCACACCTCACAAGACTTGGGTATCACTGTGGTAGAGGGGTCACAAAGATTGTAAGAGCCAGAGATGGAAGATAACTATAAGGAAATGGGGCTTTCTGGACACATCTGGGCAGTAGCACAAATGGGCTTACATCACTAATGACAGAATGTACATGATTTCTTCAACATCAAGCCAGACCAAGTCCCAGCTGGGAGAGAGAAAGTAGGTACAAAGCCCACCCTTAGCTAAGAAACTATAGGCAATCCAAAGATGCTGAGAGGCAGAGATGCAGTTTTCCTTGAGGGCATAGTTTTTACTATATAGACTATGCTTGAGTGGATGGCTACACATCTAAGAACATATGGACAACCCAAGTTGGACTCAATTGGTTTTTTTTTTAAGAATAAAAGAATAGAATAGAAAAGGAAAGAAAGAAAGAAAGAAAGAAAGAAAGAAAGAAAGAAAGAAAGAAAGAAAGGAAGGAAGGAAGAAAGAGAAAGGAAGGAGAAAGAAAGAAAGAGAGAGAGAGAGAGAACAAGAAAGAGGGTGTGGGAGATATGGGAGGACTTGGAGGAAGAGTAAATATGATCAAAAGATATACAAAAATCTCAAAGAACTAATAAAATTCAAGAAAAATTAACTAAAAGCCACAATATCTGCAGATAAGAAATTCAGGGGGGAGAGGTCAATTAGAGACTTGGTGTTGATTCTAGCGAAGGAGTAACACAGTTATTTCCTAGTCTTCCTTTGCGCACAGAGCCAGAGGGAGACCTGAAAGCCGCATAAGGGGAATGATGTCATGGAGACATCACTAGATCCAACCATGGTCAAGTACTGTTGACAGAAGGGTGAGCTTCCCATCCAGAGGGTTGCTCTCTGGGTAACACCTCAATCACTCTTCTTAGGAAGCTCACAGCCAAGAAAGAGGCTTCTGTGTTTATAGGGGGAGTGGATGTAGCAACGTGAGATTGAAGAAAGTTGGGTATCATGAGAGATGCTAGCTGTGATTCACTGACATAAACGGAGAGTTCTCTCATTTGGGGAGATAACAATGCAATTTAGAAACTGAGCAAAGGGCTCAGAATGCTTTGGCTAAAAGGAAATCTGCATTTTATCCTCAGTCCTCATTCATTTTGAGGGATTGGAATTAACAATGTCAACTCACAACAGCTTTGTTCTTTACTACGAAATTATGCAATATTTGAGTATTATAGGATATGAATTGCTAGAGACTTTAATCTGTACTGGGCATCTCCTCTAATTTTAAATAACATGATGGATGATTATTTTCTAATTTGAAAAGACACAATTTGTATCTCATCTTGGGTATTGGAGAGGCTTTTTTATTTGTCAGGATGATAAACTCTGTGTGCAAAAGGTCGAAAAGCAAGGAGCAAGTTGGCAGATTGACATTTTAATCTCATTTAACAGAAACATAATTACAGGCATAAAAATATGAAATGGAAATAAATTAAAATTATGCTCTCATTATCTTGGATTATGTTTCTACGAACTTTGTGAAGAAAAAACAAAAAAGACAAGAAGACAAAGGAGAGAATCCACTGACTTGAGAGGAAAGAATATTGAGGCATGGAGGCAAAACACTTGGGGGAAATGTTTTGAGGCACTGCTACCTCTGTGTATTTATGTTATTCTAGTGACACAGACTTCCTATTTCCTTCAGGTTTTTTACTATGATACATGCAAGGAAACAGCTTTTTTGCCTTTCTCCTTCTGAATTCTCTCTTTTAAATTGGATTTGCTTATTTTTCAACAGGACCTTATTTCACATCAATAAAAGTTTGTTGGCCCTTCAGATCAACAGTCTGTTATGCACATTTCAGATCGACACAGATTTGATATGGAAGACAGAGGATACTGCTGGGGTATAGCTACCTCTTTGTTAACATCTGTACCTCTTCCCAGGAGTGCAAGATCTTGATTTCTAAGACAGCCATGCCAGATTTCCTATCATCACATTTTACAGCCAGAGAAATCACTCTTCAGAAAAGAACAAAATTCTAAATTATCAATAGAACAATCTCATCAAGTAGGTATATCATCTTCACTTGGGTCCAGTTAATCACCTCAGCAGAGGCCAGAAGTACAGATGAGACTGTCCAGGCAGACTTCTAGCTATTATCTTTTCTAATAGTGTAAATTAAAAAAAAATTAAATAAAAGATGTTCTTCTTTTATTTAATCTAATAAAAATGTTAACCTTTTTTCTTCTTTTCATGTTTTATGTTTCTATAATTATTAAATCTTCCCTAATTAGTATGCTCTTGCTGTTTTTTAATTAGTGAGTTCAGTTAGACATAATGAAACGCCATAGCCTATGTACCTTATACAAGGAAATATTTTGTTAAAATCATTCTAGACATGTGAAGTTTCAGATCAAAGGCTATATAATTCCTTTCTAGCTTGTAGATGGCTACCTCATTGTCCCTCACAAGGCCTGAGGGAAAAAAGATATAAAGAAACAGAGTGGAAGAATACTGGCATACTGTACTATCTGTTGTCACTCTCCCACTCAAAGGAACACTAACCCTATGAGAACAGGGCCCTACCTTTATGACCTCTTTTAAACTCAGTTACTTCCTGATAGGCTCCATATTCAAATCCAGATTCCGGGAGTTTAGGACATCAATGTAGAAGCAAGAGTATCTGTGCTGGTCAGTTTAGGTGTTTTGTTGCTATTGGTTTGGATTATTTTGTTTCATTGACTTGACACAAGTAAGAGCAATCTGGGAAGACAGGGCCTCAACTGAGAAAATTTGTCTATCAGATTGGCCTATAGGCAAGTCTATGAGAGCATTTTCGTGATTAAATGATTGGTGTGGAAATGTGGAAGTGCCTGTGCTAGTGTGGATGGCAGCACTCCTAGATAGATGGTCCTGGGTTGATAAGAAAGCAAATTGAGCAAGCCAGTAAGAGTTCCTCCATAGCTTCTGCTTCAGTTCCTGTTTCCAGGAAGCATTTCCTGCCTAGAGTTCCTGCCCCGACTTCCCCGTATGAGAGAATGTGAGCTGTAAGATGAAATAAAGTCTTCCTTCCCCAAGATGCTTTTAGTCATGGTGTTTATCCCAGCAGCAGAAAACATAAGAGAGCATCCCAAGAGAAAGGAGAAGTGTGGGCAGGTCCTCCTCAGAGTGGAGTCTGCTCACCAGAACATTTTCATAGTAATTATCAGGGAAGAAAAGGAAAGAGTATATGAGTTTAGATCCCACTGTGTCTGTATTTTATAACTGCAATGGTTTCTACTAGAGATAACTTTATCCTTCTCTACACTCCTATAGCAGATCATATGTATTTGTAGCATTGCCAATGTGAAGAAATCTGCTCATCCCACTGATTCTGAAGATAGAAAGCACGTGATCAAGAGTTATTGATTATCTCCCGTTTCCTCATTTGGGGTAGAGTACTGTGAAAATAGTAGATAGTCAAAACTCAAGATGTCAAAAGAGTGATGTCATTCTGTCTGGATTATTAAAATATATTCCTTTAAATATATTTTTCTTTCCTTCTTTTACTTCTTTCTTTCTCTTCCTACTCTTTTCTTCACTTCCCTCTCCTCCTCCCCTCCCCCTTCCTATCTGCTTCTTATTCTCCCTTACTCCCACACTTTAAAAAATTCTAGATGGCTTTAGATATAATGACAATGTTAACAGCTAACACAAGAAGGAAGAAGGTTTTTTGTCTTTAATTTCACTATTTAAATTGTGCCAATAACAAGTAAGATTGGGGTAGATCCTGGCACAGAAAACCTGTTCTGGGCCAGGTGTCCTTTAGAAGGCATGAGCTTTCTTGACATATCTGATCAGCCACTATATACCAGATTTTTCTCTTAAATATCAGTGACTAATACCTACCCTGCTTTCTCTCCAGCACCCCAAACTTCTGTCCCAGTCTTCAGATAAGCTTCCTTAGCTTGGGTTCCACCTGGTTCTTTGCTCTCTTCCACACTTGGGAGCCCTGCTGCTTTGGTCTGTGCATCTGTAATCATTTTCATAACACCTGTCTTTAAATAAGAACTCACTCCATTCCCTAAATCCCTGGTGAATAGAAAGTAAGGGGAGCTTCAGACTGGCCGAAGTACAAGACTCCCAAAGCTGACATATCTTAGCAGCTATGCAGTTCCTGAATACAACTGTTCAGAGGCAAAGGCTGTCCTCCCAGCTCTTCCAGGCCATGTCTAATTTCTCTGAAAACACATGCATTTCAAACATTCCTGCTCTTTATAACACCCTATTCATTCTACCCTCCCTTACCCTGTCTGTATTGTAGATGTGCCCTAGAAAGTGCTTCCTTGTCCTTCAGCAGAGGTTTTGGAAGGAAATCAAGAGCTGGGTATTATGTTTCAGACCAGCATGCTAGAAAGAAGAATGATGGAGGCATCTGGTGTATTTGTCCGATATTAGTGCCATCAAATAACCAGCTCTAGATATTTCTGTTCTCCTTGTCCTCTTATGATTTGCATATTACTGTTAGCATGTGTATTCAGTAGAAAGAAGTAGCCCAAACATCGCTGTAAGTTGAGCTTCTTGCCCTGTGCCTGCCTTGCACCAGGTCCACCTCCATTTCTCATATTTGACATTCCTTTTGTCAAGTTTTATGCTTTTATAGAAAAATACAGGTCTCTGTAATAATCCTAGGTATAATAGCTTAGAGGTGGTTTTGTTATTGGGGGTAGGGTATAAAATCATTCCTTAAGAAAAATACAAATGCTGAAATGAGAATTTTAAAACCTAATTAGTATAAAACTCATTTTTATAGATTTTTCTGCCAGTGGAAAAAAATAAAGTTTATCTCCTTAAGGCAGTTCTTAGTATGCAAATGAAAATGTCAGAGCACAGCCCTGACAATCACAATAATGAAATATACAAGACCAATTAAACTGTTGTACTCATTCAGTTTCTAAGATTTAATTTCAGTGACTCACAGCTATAAAAGTAGAGGTCTTAATACACTAGTATGAGGAAGTATGGTTTTTAAAAGGAGAAAGGGTTTTACTAATGGAGTTTGCATATTATTCATGAATGCAGCAGAGAGGGTTCTCATTCAATGACTGTGTCCATTGAACAAAGTACATGGTTCTTTTATTTGAGACCGGTCTCTAAAATTGGGTCTTGGAGAAACAGCTCGGCACATCACTTTCCATGAGAGAAGAAAAGAACATTAAAATCAATTCCTGATCTGAGTTGGACTTGAGAGCTGGGTAAAATGCAGACTTAGAGGACACACAGCCAGAATGTATAAGAAGAATATATAGAAATGCACTGGAGAGCTTTTGAAAAAAATTAAGGTTCCCCATGGTAGTTAGAATAAGAATGGCTCCCATGTCCTCCTATGCTTGAATTCTTGGTCCCAGCTGGTGGAACTGTTTGAAAAGGACTAGGAGGTATGGCCTTGTTGGAAGATGTGTCATTGGTTTTCAGGTTATGAAACCATGTGTGTGTGTGTGTGTGTGTGTGTGTGTGTGTGTGTGTGTGTATGTGTATATGTATATATCCCTCTCTCCATCCTGCTTTAGGATTAAGACATAAACTCTCAGCTACTCCTTTAGCACCATGCTTGCCTGCCTGCTGTCATGCTCCCCACCATCATGCTCATAGACTCTAATCCTCAGAAATTATCACTCCAAATAAAGACTTTCTTCTATAAGTTACCTTGGTCATGGTGTCTGATCACAATAGAAAAAGAACTAAAACAACGAGTCTCAGTCATATTGTTGAGTCAGAACCGTTTTCAATAATAGGGTATATTCTTCCCACCTGTTTTTTACATCTCAGGTCTCAGAGGAGAAGGGTGGGAAAGAGAACTGTTAGGTGAAAATATTAGCAAGAAGGCAAAGCATAGAAATAATAAACAACATAAGAATTCATAGTATGAGGTGATCTGTGGGGGAATTATTATCTATATAAAAGCATTGCAGATAGAGTGAAGATGAAAGATTTAACTGCACAGTATTTTAAGATTAAACCAAGATTTCAAACAAAGCCTGAGGTCAGAATGAGTATGAGCTTGGACATGGAACATTGGTTCAGAGGTCTGTGCCTTGAGATTATTCGTTACCTTGAATTTTTCAAATATGAATTTCTCAGTTACTGTCATAACACTCATGACATTTGCCAAATGTTTTCTCCATTAAAATTAATAACATATTTTTCTTTAAAATAATTCATTCTTGTTATTTTCTTCCATTTTTTTATTAGGTATTTAGCTCATTTACATTTCCAATGCTATACCAAAAGTCCCCCATACCCTCCCCACTCCCCTACCCACCCACTCCCCCTTTTTGGCCCTGGCGTTCCCCTGTACTGGGGCATATAAAGTTTGCAAGTCCAATGGGCCTCTCTTCCCAGTGATGGCCAACTAGGCCATCTTTTGATACATATGCAGCTAGAGTCAAGAGCTCCGGGGTACTGGTTAGTTCATATTGTTGTTCCACCTATAGGGTTGCAGTTCCCTTTAGTTCCTTGGGTGCTTTCTCTAGCTCCTCCATTGGGGACTCTGTGATCCATCCAATAGCTGACTGTGAGCATCCACTTCTGTGTTTGCTAGGCCCTGGCATAGTCTCACAAGAGACAGCTATATCTGGGTCCTTTCAGCAAAATCTTGCTAGTATATGCAATGGTGTCAGCATTTGGAAGCTGATCATGGGATGGATCTCTGGATATGGCAATCACTAGATGGTCCATCCTTTTATCACACTTCCAAATTTTGTCTCTGTAACTCCTTCCATGGGTGTTTTGTTCCCTATTCTAAGAAGGGGCAAAGTGTCCACACTTTGGTCTTCGTTCTCTTGAGTTTAATGTGTTTAGCAAATTGTATCTTATATCTTGTGTATCCTAAGTTTCTGGGCTAATATCCACTTATCAGTGAGTACATATTGTGTGAGTTCCTTTGTGATTGGGTTACCTCACTCAGGATGATGCCCTCCAGGTCCATCCATTTGCCTAGGAATTTCATAAATTCATTCTTTTTAATAGCTGAGTAGTACTCCATTGTGTAAATGTACCACATTTTCTGTATCCATTCCTCTGTTGAGGGGCATCTGGGTTCTTTCCAGCTTCTGGCTATTATAAATAAGGCTGCTATGAACATAGTGGAGCATGTGTCCTTCTTACTGGTTGGAACATTTTCTGGATATATGCCCAGGAGAGGTATTGTTGGATCCTCTGGTAGTATTATGGCCAATTTTCTGAGACATGACCCTGGATCTGGGGAATCACTAATTGATAAAACATTCATCCAGTGTGTGCGTGGTCCTAGGTTCAGTCCCTAACCCTCAGAATCAAAGGCTTTAATGTATGATCCAAACTGATTGTTAATGTGTTGTTTCCCAACAATAATTCTAAAACAAGGTGCCCTCCAATTTGGTTCAATCCTGACTCCAATTTTAGATTTACCATGAACTGCACATGTCAAACACTTCAGTCCTTAAAAAGTGTCCTCCTTCTAACGGTAACCACAGCTTCTAACTATTCCTAAGTAACCTTTATATATTCCCAGCTGGCATCCAGTCCAGATCTTCTTTAATATATTGGAGCTTCCTGGTCCCCTAGAATAGTTTATAGAATTCAGAAAAATGTTTCACTTAAAACTGCAACTTTATTAAAGAGAAGAAAGAATGGGGAGGGGTTGAAATAGGGAGAAATCTCTTCTAGTACATGGATATGATCAGAGCCAGGGACATACTAAATGTCATGGAAAGCTCTAATGAAATTTAAATTGCTTAGGTAAGATCGACACAATCATTAGCCATGAGACAAAACTTAAATCCTAAGAACCCTGCCTAGAAGCTCCAGTGCAGGGCTAAAACCATCATATGGTTATTTTTCTGATTATTAGCTCCTGTCTTCATGCTATACAACCCCCTTAACAGTGTAAACTCAGCTTAATTTAAATGGCTTCACTACATCTTTACAAATACCAGAATATATTAACCTTACTTAGGAAATTGTAAGAGGTTTGGAAGTGGAAAACTAGCAAATGTGTATAATATATGCATACATATTCATATAACATATGATCAAATATGTGAAATGTACAAGTTATATATAATTATATATATATATATATATATATAGAAACAAAGTCTATATGTGCATAGATATTCCACAATGACATGTATACTAATACATGAAAATACTAAGAATTTTAGGTTGCTTTGCATATCTTCTTCCTGGCTTTAACAACCATAGACATTCAGTAGATGCTGACAGATCTTGCTTGGTTTTACTTACTGGGTCACTAAATAGCCTAAACAAAAAATCCAGTTTGATACATTCATTTTGACATTTAAAGTTTTACTACATGTTTAAGCAAGATCAGACCCATCTTCAAGTATGATTTTCAGTGATTTAGATTTGGTTTAGGAATTGCAGATTGGAACAAGAGGTGTCTAATTTTGTGAGCAAGGATTGTAACATCTTTCTATCTGGAAAGAAACACCCAGCCCACCCACTAGTCTGTGAGTTTTCTTAAACAACAAAGGATCACTAGTCTAGGAGAGACACTGCCCACGGTAAGCTGGACACTCCAATATCAATAATTGTCAAGAAAAGGTCCCCTGCAGGTTATTCTAATAGAGGAATTTTCTCACTGGAGAATCCCTCTTCACAGATAAAACTAAAAAGCATATTAGCTTTCTGAAAATATGCATTAAACTTACTTTGAAGATGCAATTTAGACAATTATTTTGCTTTAGGTGCCCAGATATGTAACCAAATTTAAACTGTCAAAACAAAATGATAATTGGTCTTCATATCTATAACACTTAGCACTTCAAAGGTTAATTGAATTAAACCAGAGAAACTAAGTGGTATACTTTATGTTGCAAATAATAATAAGTATTATTATCCTCACATCAGACACTGAATGAACAAGCGTTTGACAGCCTCACAGGTAAAGATGTTTTCTTATCAGCTATTCACTAACCCAAACTGCTACTGCTGACCCAATATACCAGAATGGGTTTTCTCTTCACAAGACCCACCTGTCAGGTAATATTGCCTTACCCTGAGTACAGAAAACTATAAACCACACAGTTAAACATTTCCCAACAAATTTGGATCTCTAGGACACACTAGCCAAATCATGTAGTCTCCTTGAAGAGGTCCAGGACAGCAAAAATTCTTACTCAAGATACAAAGTAGTTGGCTCCTGAAGAGCAGCATTATAAATTCTCAATGTGTACATCTTCTCTCTCTCTCTCTCTCTCTCTCTCTCTCTCTCTCTCTCACACACACACACACACACACACACACACACATGCCAAGATATTAGAGGTATAGAGATTTATTAAAAAACCACCTGTGATGGGGACAAAGCAAAGTTATCAGGAGTTGGTAGAATAATCCATTGCAATATATTTGATCATATATGACATTCATATTTGGGATGAAGAGGTGCATAGCAAAAAATTTTGATCATGAGAGCCACAGAGTGCTTTATAGTTCTGAAAAGATTTGGGACAGATGTGTAGTTCTCCCACCCCATACACACACATCAACAGAGACTGCCACACAGCCATATCCTGTGTCCTGAATGAAGGGGTTCATCTAGAGTACAAGCCAAGTGTGGTCACTGGCCAGAAGTAAGCTACTAAAAATATGGTCCAGGAGAATTGACAACTGGAGGCCTGTTCCCTAATTATACTCCTTCCAACCGTGTGCTTGAAGAACAATGGACTTAGTTCCTAGAGTATTCTATATTCTGAACTAGGAAGTAGTCATAGAGTGGGCATGTTTGTGATAATTTACCTCTCATATAACTTATGAATATCTACATATGCCTTTTATGCAATATGCTATTTGTATACCATATATTATTATAAACTTATCAAGTAAAGTCCCATTCTAGAAATTCTGCCTATATATTTTAAGTAACAGCCTCACTCTGGAATCAGTCACTGAGTAGATAATGAACAGTTTAGTTCTGATTTGTATTACCCAGATAATTGTCTCATTTCTCCTACTACACTCAAAGCAGTGAGTTAATTCTCCTTGCTACATAGTAACTGAGCACAACAGCTCCTGTTTTGAATCAAAATATTCTCAGGACTCTAAGCTTTAAAGCTCTTTTCTTTATCATGTGTGATTTCTTTATCAGTCTAGATGGAGGCACACTGCCTGCTGTGTTCTTCTGGGGTTTCTGCCCATGCCCGAGGTTTGATTGCTGATGAAATGGAAAGAGAGTGGCTGAGATTTCCTGTTGTGTAAAATCTGTATCTATTCAGGTGCCTTGGATAGAATTTGGATCAGTAGCCTGTAATATTGGCCAAGATGCATCCCTGGGCGTTTAATTGGGTTCTTTTAACTGTCTGCTTTGCCAATCACAACACATAGTCTCTGAGATCAAAGAAAAAAATTGTAATAAATGGAGAAATACATAGCAGTCTGTAAAATGAAACACAGTAGTCATTAGATACTGGGATGCTTGGAATGGGTTTCTTTAGTTTTCCCACTTTCCCTTTAGGAACCACTATAGGCAGGTCTCCAGGGAAGCCTCATTGTTTTGATTGTCGTCCTTTACTGCAAAGCCAAGGTCAAGACAAACCAAAGTGAGGACATTCTCCATTAAAAGGAAGACAGGAGGATGAGAAAGTATACTTACAATTCTCCAACTGCAAACTTTTGTGTGAAAGATTTACAAAAATGAAATAGAAAACCTAGCAAAAAATAGAAGACCAGTCTTTATTACTGCTGAATATAGTCTAATATTCTTCAAATTTCACAAATTCCTCTTCATTAGTGAATATTTCCTTTAAAAGTCTGAAGGTTAAAAAAATGTGTGTAAGTGTGTTCTTCATATCTGGAAAATGAGCCCAGAATCCCACAATGAAACCAAAAGAAGAGAATCACCCTTCTAAACTGTATTTTGATGGAGCTGTTTTTCAAAATGTAATCAGACAGTTACACCTAACTTAATAGTTATGACCCAAATTCAAACCAAGGTCTTGAGTAGAATTTTCTTTTCTTGCTAACAAAGCCACATTATTTAGGCCGAATGTCAGAAAATGTGCCCTATTTCTCTGCAGCAATTCCCAGGGATGTTTCAGAACCAGCTACCATGGTTTACAGAGACAGATGTCCAACACATGTTTTTTGGCATTTGTTAATTGAAGCTGCATGTCATGTTTTGGCTCTCATAAAAAGTATAATGGAAAGGAGTGTCCTTTGGTTGACAAGAGGAGATAAATTTTGAAAAAAAATGTATAATATCCTAAAAGAGATTTCATACATCATTGAAGACAAAGGAAAGCTAAATAGATCAGAGTTGGAGCTTTTTTTTTTTTTTTAATCATGTCCACCAAAGTATTCCAGTCAGTAGACTGAACACACCTCAGATGAGGATAGATTTACCATTCGGCTTCACCCAGTAACAATCTCCAGGCTTAGAGGAGCCTTTGTGCAGGGAAATAGCAAAGCTGCATGCATTCTGAATGTTTTTAAAGGCAGTCTGATGCTTAAACATGAATTCTTTGAATGTAAAATGTACCGATAAAGAAGGTGATCTTGACTACGCAATGAATTTTGAACAGGCAAAAATAAATTTAAAATAGTGCCTAGAAAAGCTGCAGAGCATTTTCTCAAGCAAGAATGTTGAATGCAAAAGCATCGAGTGCTCTGGCCTGGAGCTGTGCCTATATAACAAGACCGAGTCAATTATTCTGAGGCTGTTGCCTTTTTTTGTTTAAAATAATCCAAATGTCTGCAAAATCAATCTGAGACCTTTACGGTTTATGTGATCTAATTTTCAAGAAGGGAAAAATAGATAAACAAACTGCAGTTGCTGATAAGCCATTTCTATAGTAAAAATTCTATAATTAAGGTAAGTGGGAAATGCCTGTCGTTACCCCTGTGATTTAAAGCCCTCCCCAATCCAATTTGCCTAGAATACATGTAGACCAAATTAATAAACAGATGTCACCAACTTCTATTTTAAGGCACTGCTCCAGAGGAGCTGTCACCTTGGATGACAGTTGTAAAGCTGTTACCTGGAATTGGTGTTTTATTTCCCGTGAACACTTGAGCGTCATCTTTATGTGCGTAGGATGGAATGATTACATTGTACCTCCTGCTTTGAATGCAGCATCCATATTTCATAGGACCCAGGAATGTGGAGGAGGAAGGTGCTTCTGTGACATAAAGCCAAGCAAAGACAAAAGGCCTTCTGAAAACCAAACAGGTATTTCCAGATAACACAGAACCCAGAACTTCACTTTCTCTCCTATAAAAATCAAGAAAGTTTAGGGCAGTCTCTTCCCAGCTATACACTGATATTTAAATTGAAAGCATTATAAATTCTAGAGTAAAGGAGAGCCACACCTTTGATCTTTCCACCACGTGTTTACATGTCAGGGGTTAAAAACAAGAACAATAATGGTTAATAACAATAATTATAACAGCAGCAACAACACTAATAAAAACATCAATAATAATGATGTAGCTGGTGAAATGTGTGGGCATATTGGAGGATGGAAATTTTCCATGTGGAAGAATCGAGTTTTAAGCAACTGTGAAAAGAGGAGTGGAAAACCCTTTCCATTCCTGAATCAGCTCTCAAGCTTGAAGGTGAAAGAAGACAAGGAATCTGGGATTCAGAAAACCAGAGCAGAGCAGAAAGGAGCACAGTGGGAGATCAAGCCATTGGGTATCAAGGACTCCTTGCTATAGCTGTAACTTCATAGCCCCAAACCTCTCAGCTTTGCTTCCAAAATCAACTAGCAACAACTGAACTAAGATTTAACCAGGTTAGAGTCTCCCACTCCCTGACATAATTAAGATGCCAACAGCTGTTCTTTATTAAGTTCCAGGAACTCTTAAACACACTCTGTCTTGATTCCTGAACCCATAATTTGGGCTACTGACCCCAGAATTTGTGACAAGTCTCTCTTCTGCATCACCCTTAATATTCCACTAACATGAGCATTATATCTGCCTCACTCAGGGGGGCACAGCTACCACCAGTACCTTGAATTATCTGTCCCAGACCTATGTTTGAAGTCTCTGGATTCTGTATACACGTAAAAAGAAGGAAGGAAGGAAGGAAGGAAGGAAGGAAGGAAGGAAGGAAAGGAAAGGAAAGGAAAGGAAAGGAAAGGAAAGGAAAGGAAAGGAAAGGAAAGGAAAGGAAAGGAAAGGAAAGGAAAGGAAAGGAAAGGAAAGGAAAGGAAAGGAAAGGAAAGGAAAGGAAAGGAAAGGAAAGGAAAGGAAAGGAAAGGAAAGGAAAGGAAAGGAAAGGAAAGGAAAGGAAAGGAAAGGAAAGGAAAGGAAAGGAAAGGAAAGGAAAGGAAAGGAAAGGAAAGAAAAGAAAAGAAAAGAAAAGAAAAGAAAAGAAAAGAAAAGAAAAGAGACGTTCATCCAAACTGCAGCATTTTTCACCTACTCTTTTTTTTTTTTTTTTTTTTTTTTTTGGTTTTTCGAGACAGGGTTTCTCTGTATAGCCCTGGCTGTCCTGGAACTCACTTTGTAGACCAGGCTGGCCTCGAACTCAGAAATCCGCCTGCCTCTGCCTCCCGAGTGCTGGGATTAAAGGCGTGCGCCACCACGCCCGGTTCACCTACTCTTAACAGAGGACTTTACCATGAGTCATTCAGGCCTCTTGTCTAATTCACACAAGATTAGCCACAGCTATCCTTGAGGACTGTCACATGTAATCATTCCTGTGTTATTGTGTCATGGCTGCTATGAGAAATTGCTCCCAGAAAGATGATTTGCAATGGGTATTAGTCTCAGAAAGATAAATCCCTGACCTGGAAAAAGTGTTCGACAAGTATTTCTTTCTATAAGAAGGTTCCATGGGATTTTGGCAACAGGGTATGGCTTTCCAAATGGAAGAGGTGGCAATGTCACCGAAAGCAGAGTGAGTTGTAGATGACAGTGTCACGTTTGTGGGTAGTCACCAATTCAGGGAAATCTAAAATGTACTCATCTAGAGATCTCTAGAAACATGTTTTCTACTGTGTGCTATGTATGCACATGTTCTTGTAGGTGTGTATGTACAGATGCATGTTTATGGGTGCACATGCACATATGTCTGCACGTGTGCTGAAGTCAGAAGTCCACCTCAGGTGTTTGTTTTTACCACAAAAACTATCTACCTTGAAATTTTGAGACAGGTTTCTCAGTGCAACCTAGGGACCTCTGAGTGAGGTACACTGTATGATCAGCAAGCACCAGGGGTCAGCCTACGTCTGCCTCTCCAATGGTAGTATTATAAACATGTGCCACCACATTCAGCTTTGTTGGGTTGGTTTGTTTGCTCCCTCCTACCCTGGGGAGTTTCATTTCTGTGGGTGTCAAGGTTTCAGTATGTAACTTTCAATGGAGCTGGTAAGTGACCATGTAATGTGCTCTCTCCCTTGTAGCTGGCATGCCCTCCTGAATAGTTGGAAGCTACATAAAGCATGTATTGTCCTAAAAGTACTGTTTTAGAAGTCCTAGAAGTGTCATCAGGCATCCTCTCAAGGGTACCAATAAGACTATGAGGTCCACATCAGCATCTCTATATCTCTATCTCTGCTTTTCCTTCCAGCTCATCTTGAGGAATCAGGTGGGACAGCTTAAACCAGGAAGGGTGCATTTCGAGACATTGTGGTGTCTCCCAAAGGCTTCTCCCCTCCAATCATGTCACTGTAAAGCTACTTGGTGTCCCGAGGACCAAGAAATGTCACGGTTACCTGCTTACCCCTTCCTCTAACATAGCTCTGCTGAGGTCCTTGGCTTTAAGCCTGACCTGCTTATGCTTTCCACCTGTAAGTAGATTTTTTTCTCTTGCCTTGCATGAAGGCTAACTGTATAAAAGACTACTTGAAAAAAAGAACATTAATCACTTTGCTCTTCTTTAATAATAGCTACTCCATGAGTTTTCCAGATGAGCCCTCAGTCCTGGGTCCCAGTGTACAACCATCTCCATTTTTCAGATGAAAATCTATGTCTGGAAAAAGAAAAAGAACTCAGCAATAAAAGTAGCAGGACCAGGCATGACATGATGTGGTCTAATTTAGACAATTCTGAATGGAAACTTTTCTTTTACATTTTTCTTTTTATTTCCTTTTTGCTTTCTGAATTATTGGTCCCTCCTTCACCCAAAACTATTCCAAGACAATTATTTACAAAGGAAATTAAGATTATTCCAGAGAGAATGAGCAAGAAAGCAATGAGCCTGCATTTGATTTCTGGTATTAAAATTGAGAACATCTATGGATATAATGACTTACTAACAAGCTAATTCTGTTGTGGTCTATCCTGGAGAATTCTGTTCATATTTTTCCCCTCATAATATAGGTAGAAAAAAAAAGTTTGTTTGAGCAACATTCTGGTGGGGTCTTGACTTACTACAGCAGACCAATGATACTATATCATGGAATGGACAAGGGAGCTGAGGAAACAGGGAAAAATGATAGAGGTAGAAAAGTCATAAGGAGAAACCAGTACACTGGTCATATGTAAGCTTCAGACTAGAGCAGGCATGTATTAAATAAGTAATGTTTGGCTAAAATCCCAAACCTCAAAAGAGAATTTTCTCATATGTTTCTTCTAACTGCATTGCTCCCAACAAACCTAAATCAAATTAGTTGTTGGGCAAAGTGAGCCTGGAGGTTTAGTTTTCCTTGGCTTACCACAATTCCAAATAGCACAAATAGGAGCAAAGCAACTGGAAAGCTTGGTGGAAACCATAGCTCAAAAGCTCTCCATGGAGAGGATGCTAGCCACATCCCAAGGATGCTAGGCACATCCCAGGTGGGATCCTACTAAAAGTCACCTTAGAGGCTCAGAGATATCCCATTGCTCATGAGAGATGATTTAGGGAAAACGACTTGTGAAGACCAACAAACACTAAGCAAAAAAAACAAACAAAAAACAAAAAACAAAAACAAAAACAAAAACAATAGTCAGAATGCAGTTGCGGATAGGTTTGGTGCAGAGGGTACCGCTCCAGAAGTCAGGGAGCCAAGGCACATCATGAACAAGGTACCTAAGTTTGCTTTAATTCTGAGATCCTGTAAGTATCAGCATTCTTAGCACATGCCACATAATTTCTGTATTTGAAGCTAGATGGTAAGCAAGGGGTGACAGATAAGAAGGGGGACAAGGTCTACATTTTCTCCAAATCAGTGAGTTGGAAGTGCTTCTTAAATGGAAAATCAGACTGTGTTATAGCCAGACAAGGAAAGTTACTTGTTAGTCGCTTCAGTTAATTTGTTCCCAAGTATCCAACAACAGGAAAAACATGTATCATAGAATTTAAAAACAAAACAAGTCCATATAGACTGCCCAGGAAAACGAGTTCAGGAGTGAAATTTGCAATCTGAGCTGTGACAAATCTTAAGAGAATTAGGAAAGAAATGAGAGAATGAACAAGAGAACTGGACATCTGTGTCAAGATGAGCCTCTGAATGGGAGGGTTTGTGCCCACAGTGAGGAATGCAAGTCTTAGGTGAAACATTTTTTTTTATTATATGTGTATACACATTTTCATATGTGCCTGAGTGTGTGTGTGGAGCATGTGTTTGCAATACCCACAGACACTTGAAGAAGGTGTTGGAACCACTGGAACTGGAGTTGCAGGTGGCTGTAAGCTGCCATATGGGTGCTTGGAACTGAACCTGAGTCCTGTGCAAGAACAGCAAATACTCTTAACCAGAGTTATCTCTCCAAGCTCTATATGTATTTCTTATTTTGAAAGAATGTACCAATATTGAATCAATGTCACAGACTCATGCTAGGATGCCAGCCTGAGTTCATTTAAAATATTCAAACCAATGCTGTATCAATGACTATGCCATATATGTGTGTATACTGCCTGACTCACAATATCAATTCAGGAAGTGGCATTTGATAGCTTTTTATAATCATTGGTTATGCACAGATTCTTGCATCAGATATGTACTGCTCTATAACTCTGAAATTGATGCTTAAGATACTAAGTATGTGTCCCAATATAACAGGGTCAAGTATCCATGGGTGATTTAGTTAGAAGATTCACAGTTAAGCTGTCAGCCAGGGGTCTATAATCAGCTATAGGCTAGGGCTGGATGATTCACTTCCAAGATGGCATGCTCAGCTCATATTGGAACTGGCAGGAGATCTCAGCTCCCTATTCAATAAACTTCTACACTAGATTTGCCAGGTCTCTATGACACAGCAGGTGGCTTCTCCAGAGAAAGAGATACAAGACAGACAGACAGGCAGGCAGATACACACACACACACACACACACGGGGGGGGGGGGGCAGTCATAGTTTCTCTCACCAATTCTGTCAGTTATATAGATCAACCCTAAACCAAGTAGAAGGTGATGGGTGTGCAAACCAGATGATGGGAACAATTGGGAAAAAAACATTTGGGTCATCTTCTTACTCCAATTCCTTTTCAAAGATAATTGAGTCCAACAGACTCCCAATGTAAGTATAACCTATTTGCATTTTTTGAAATAGCAAAAGAAACTAAATACAAATCTCTTTGTCATAAGTAAGTTTATAAATAAATATACTATAAGCTAAAAGCTTTGTTTGCTAGTTCAGAATAATTAGGCCTCATGAAATCTAAAATTCTGTCAGGGCTCAAGATGCAAGTTTTAATGAGACGTTTCCAGATAACACGCCAAATGTCTTGTTTGTTCAGTGGAAGATAAGTTTCATTTTACAGTGTTACTAGAACTTGAATTAGAGTGATATCTAATCCACTTACTGCTAGAATCAATAGTAAGCTCCACATTCCTATTTTTTACTGTTGCATTTTCTGCTGACTAATTTTTATGGGAGAATCTGTGCAATATATATCTGCACAATCTATCGTCTTCTCTGGACATAAGTATGGCATTGGCTGCCACAGCACAAGTTCTTTGGATTTCAGCATGCCCATAGTCTGTAAGTCCCAGCATGACTCTCTTCTCTTGTCCCCTTTCCAACGTGAACACTATATAATCTTTCTTTTCAGAGTTCTCTGATGTCATTTGCCTTCAATTAACACTAAAAGGATTATCAATGAAAACAACACAGGTGATTACTGAAATCACATGACAATCTGCAATTGTCAGAAGCATCTCTAGATGATGTGCAGTAAGCATTAGTTCTTACTATAGTTGGAATTAAAGCATGACCAAAAGTTGTAAATTCCTGATACAATATTTCCCAGCATGAGGCTATAAACTGAGAATTCAGCTTAAGATGGAATCTTTGATCACATGAAAAGATGCATTGTACATGTTGCTTTAAAAAGAGGAGAGCATTACACACATTAACACATGTCTCTACAACTGCAAGGCTCTTTTTGACCAAGGGCTTATATCCGTTCCTACTCACTGCCCCATATTATTCCTGTTCTCTAGGTGGTAAAACACTTAGTTCCAGTCAGTCACCATTTCAATAGCTCCAATAAACTTACTCAACTGAAGACCTACTATGCTACACTACCAACCTACCAGACAAGATGGACTCACTGGTGCAATAGTGGCTTGTGTGATGGGTAACCAACAACTTTCTGTTTATATTTGAAGCCTGCTATATAAGGAGTTCACATATTGTACTATGAACCAGGTCAAATTGCATTCTGATTATTTATGTCTATACCCATAGACTACTGCTACGAACACCTTTGTTTAGAAAATGTTTTTTCTGGATAGTGACTACTACAGAGGTTCATAACTGATCAAATTTCCAAGAATATATGACTATTAAATGCTCAGTTCGAAAGGAAGCATCTATAGCAACCCCTTGAAGCTCAGGGAACATTTTGGAAGAGGGGCCGAAGTGAATGCAAGACCTGGAGGCAAGGGAAGAATATTGTGGGATGCTGTCTTCTGGATGTGACATGGCCATTATACTCTTGAATTCTGTGATGACCTGGATCAATCATAAATCCATCACAAAAAGGTTCATAGTACCACAAATACCTCTCCTCTCTCTGAGAATAAGTGCATAGTTAATTGTTTCTGGAGAATCAGAAGACTGTGTCTTTAATGGTGTACCCATTGCTAAATCCTTTACTCATTTCCTGTAAGAAAATTTAATTAAACTCATTGGGGTCACAACAAAAGGACAAGAAAAGAAGACATGTGGGTAGAGGGAGGCCCATAAAGAAAGAGGAAGGAGACCAACTGGAGTGATTGAGGATGAGAGTGCCATGAAGAAGGATGAGTTAAACCAAAATATATTATACACACATATGAAAAGGTATTGGAAAGCAATAATTGAAAGGCCGTTGAGTCAACACAGAATATACCCATGCACCAAACACACAGCACAAAAGAGGTTTATTACCCCTAAGGACAAATGGGAGGGAGGGGGTTCTCCCTCTGGATCAGGCAAAGACAGCAGCAGGTATTTCTGCAAGAGCAGTTTTTAAAGAGAAAAAGGGAAAAGATCTCTGTGTTAGGATGAGTTGGTAAGTCTTGACTGGATATGTTAGCCAGTGCAGCTTAATAATAAATTTTAATTGCTGGACCTTGAAGTTTTAGCCAGACACAAGGAAGTGGCTGAATAAGCAAAAGAGATCTTAGTCACTAACACTTTAGAAATGTAATCTAATGATATAGCAAGAAAGAGTATTGGCATTTCTTCTAGGTGCCACCCCACAATAACCTGGCAACAGCCAAGTATGCCTGACTCAGTACAAAAGGGGCTGCTTGCCTCTTCCTCACTCTCTTGCTCTCTTGCTCTCTTACTCCCTTAGTCTCTTCCTCCTCTGTCTCTTTTCTCCGTATTCCAGCACCCTCTCTTCCACTTCCACATGTTTATGGCCTGCCTCTCCTCCTCCTCCTCCTCCTCCTCCTCCTCCTCCTCCTCCTCCTCCTTCTTCTTCTTCTCTCTCTCTCTCTCTCTCTCTCTCTCTCTCTCTCTCTCTCTCTCTCTCTCTCTCTCACACACACACACACACACACACACACACACACACTCACACACACACACATCAGAGAGGAAGGTGGGAAGGGCAAGACCTGCCAGAGCCATGTTTGCCATTCTTGGGCCTGTCAGCCATTTAATAACTGTTTTGAACCATTTGACAATTCACTTCTTTTGACCATTCAGAAACTATCCTCTGTCCTGGCAACTTCTGAACAAGGAACTCCAAACTTCCTGGTTTTGATTCTTAATATGTATTGCTTAACAGGGATGGAAGAGGCCTCAAAGCAGCTAAGAAAAACTAGGGACACCCACAGCAAAAGCCTATCAGACAGCAGTAAACAACAGTATATCTTTGGCCCCAATCACCTGGTTTGGCAGTCAGAGATACCATGTTTCTAACAGTTTATTTTCTTATAGAAAGATGAATAAGGGATTTACCAGTGGCTACACCTTGGCCATCTGAGCACATCAATGAATCTTTGCAAAATGGCTCCTCTCAAAGCAGAAGGCACCTGACCTTCCACCTCATGTGAACTCTGGAGAAGGAGGCTGTGACATGGGTTCTCTGCTCAGTGTACTGTATCTAACTCTAATGCCAACACTGGAGAAGCACAGCATATGGGCAGGGCCTTGGGTATGCCCTGTCTTGCCCACCATTAGGAGGTTTACTGACTGAAAAAATAACCAGCAAATTGAATCTCTCTCACATGTCAACATGCTCTTCTCCACAGAGGAAGCCTGGCCTGCTTGCTTTAACTAAGAGAGGAGTGCTCAGGAGTCATTTTACACAAATACTAGAAAAAAGGCAGTGAAATAAGAATGCACACTTTGGTATGATTTGTTCCAGAGGACACGATTTTGCTTTTCTAAAAACAGGTTGCATGAAGCAAAAGACTTTTACAGGGAGAAAATGATTGGAAACAGAAAAATTATTGTGTTAAGAAATCACTTGGGATGAAATCTGAAATACAGGGAGTCCACCTCAGGGATGGGAATTTCCTGGAAATCCTTTCGACTGAATGTAACATTCATTGTCTGTTACTGAGCTGCTGCTGAGAATCCAACCTAGTGCTTAACAAGGATGAAGGGGGCCTCGCAGCAGTTAAGACAAACTAGGGGTGCACACAGCAAAAGCCAATCAGCCAGCAGTAGCCTTGTGTCCCCTGGGCAAAAATTCTATGTAGCTTAGCAACCAGCAGTCTTACCTCTCATTGCTCATGCAAATGCATCCTGCAGATGCCTCTGAGGGGATCATTAAGAGTGCAGGGCTGCAGTGCTGTGGCTGTAGAGCATGCCACCCAGCTGAGAGAAGCCTGAAATATGGAGAATCTCAGAAGACCTGCAGCTAGGAAGTACTGTAAAGCATTACATCATCAGGTTGTCAAGGCAACTGGCCAAGGCTGCTTCTCTGAACTCTGATGGACCATGCTGACTGGTTCTCTAGAGGAGGAGGGGACTGAGCCAAACCAAGGAAAGTAGAGGGGAATGATTTGAGGCCTGAGGCACGACCACTGGCAGGCCCTTATTCAGAAAGGTGCTTGTTTCTGCCTCAATACTGGTGTAGAACTGGACAACAGAATGACACAGAGCCCCTCCATCCACCTATCCAACTGCTTTCCAACTGCTAGCATCCCTGAGATAATTTTTCTTTCCAGTCCATCATCTCAGTATCTGAAGGAGGCTGTGAATCACAATCTTTCAATCCTGGGAGCTCCTGCCCCAGGCTTCCTTGTCAATCCTAGAATGAAATCTGTGTCAGCTTTTGTAAGGATATATAGCAAAGTATCACAAACTGGGTAGCTTTACACACTGGAAGCTTATTCTTTTGCAGCTGTTAAGGCTTAAAATCTAAAATAAAAGTATCTTTCAGGGCATGGACCCTCTGGAGCCCTCAGGAGAAGACTTTGCTATCGCAGGTTTTCCTTGAATTACCTTAGTATCCAACTTTCCAAGCAGTTTCTCCATTCTGTGTATGACCCTGTATAAAAAACACCAGTCCTCTTTGATGGGGACCCAGTCGATGGCTTTTGTGTTCAAGTCATCATATTTGCAAAGGTCGGTATTCATATGTTCTAGGGCCTAGTGTTCTAGCACTTCTTTAGTGGAGGAGGCAGCAACTTAACTCATGATAGACCTACTCTTCATTCTCTCAAAAATAAAGTACACACAGAACTTGTTAAGCCTCTGAGAGTGTTCCCTCAAGTCTGCTTAGGTGACATGCCTGAGTTTCTACCCTGTCTTTACGTTGCTTATCTTTTGAAAACAGGGGACAGACAGCCCAGAATTCCCATTTAGGTGGGCTAGCCCAAACTGTCTGGATTTAAGATGACTTCTAAACTGACCTCTAGACAACCTCTAGCTTCATTATAATTTCACCTGCATGCTAAGTGAAACCCCTATCCCTCCTGATCTACCCCGTTACCACCACCATAAGACCTAGCAGTTAACATGACAGTGACCACACAGAACCATATACAGTGAGGAAAGATGTCTCTGATCACCCTGAAATTCCCTGTCATTCCCAGAAAAGACCTGAGTATTTCTCAGCCTTGTTAGCCCACCCCGTTTTCTTTAGTCAGCATTTATAAACTCTTGGCCCCCTAGTCTGGAGAAGTTGGTTTTATTGAGAAGACCTAATTCTCCCACCTCTCTTATTTTCAGTGAAATATAAAAGTCTGCTTAGTTGGTGCTCAGTCTTTGTATTGGCTCCATGATGCTGAGGGGGAAAAAGGATCCTGTTCAGGAGAAGAAGACAATTAAGAGCAGAGAAGGCAGAACTGGGTTCTCTTACCAGTGCTGTAGGATACACAGCACAAAGACAAACTGAAGCCAAGAGGGGAAAATTGAGTCATTCAGAAAACGTGCACCCCTATGTCCTTGGAAAGCAAGTTTAAGTCCCATGAGGCTCTCCATAGACTCCACCATTGCTTCTTCTTTCCTGTTCTTCCTGCAAAATATGCCACATTGATAGGTTGTTTTGAGGTAACTAACTCAGTTGAAATGAGCAAATGTCACCCTGCTCTTTTCTGCCAGAAAGGGTGGAAGTTGTCATCTCCAGGACCACAGCTGCACTGTTATAGCCACAAAACATGGTTCCACATTGTCTTTTACTAGCTTCTTCCTGTATTTGCCTTCTCACTTCTTACCAACTCAGAAATCCAAATGTGTGTCTACTTATGAAAGAGAACAGTATCAGCTCAGGACACCCCAAGTCCAAGTTCTCAGCACAAAGGAAACTTATTTGCCCTAGAAAGACAATGGCCAATGGAAGAAGAGACAAGGACGGTAAATAGAGGATGAGGGAGGAGAGGCAAAGGAAGAAGAAAAAGAGGGAAGGATTCCTGGGCAGGGGGAAAGAAGGATTGTCTCTGTATAGAAAGGAGACAGACATGGCTCATAGGCAAATGGCGGGATTTCCCCCAAATACCTTTTATAAAGGTAAAAGGGGGAACCCTGTGTTTAATTTTAATTAGACATGTGGTTGCTGGACTTCAATACTTTGATAGATGGACCTTGGTACTAAGTCTCAGGAGGAGGAAGTATCCAAATCTAATGGGTTTTAGCAAGGCAGAGGGAATGGGGAGAAGGGCAAGGCTGAAGTCCAACTTTTATAAAAATGTGTATGCAGAGTGTTACACCTAAGATATTTGGTAAATTCATTATCACTCATCTCGTTGGTACCATGTTCATGCACTCATGGATATGGTAGCTACATGTAAATTTTTGTGTGAATACTTTCCTCTTATTACTTTATCTTTTGTCAACCTAATTTATAGGGTTTTTATATGGCCGAAGTTAGCATTTGCTTCTTATGGGTTCTTTTTCCTTCTAACCTTCTCCATCCTTTTTCCATCCTTTCAACACCTAACATTAGACAGGAGAGAAAAATGGAAAGAAAGAATGGGGGGAAGTTTGAGCTTCACTGTCAGGATATTCAATCTCTTCTCCTCTTTTCTCTTTTGTGCATGCCTACTTAACAAACTTCAACCAACAGCAACCAACAAAAGACCAACAATCAACCAACAACCCAACAATCCCACCTCTCAGGACTCTAGCATTTATCTACTCTCTGAAAAGTTCCCAGAATTCTAAAAGTCACACAATGATGGAAAGTTTCTGACAAAGTCATGGCCCCTCCCTCAAGCGCAAGGTAAATCAGTCACCAGCTGTAGATAGCCTGAAGGAGCTCCATATCCCATACCTGGGATTAAAATGAAAACATATTCTTATAATATTTCTGTGGGTTTTTTTTTAAAGAAACCAAAATCCCAAAATGTTACTACTTAGGGCCCTTTCCAGAGAAACTGAAATGGGTACAAGCGAAGGGCCTTTTTCCTTTCCTATATAAAGATACCAAAAGTCACCCTGGCTTTCAGCTGAGCATTCCTTTCCAAAAAGCTCTCAGCCATGCAAAAGTTTCTCACTTACTGAATCCCTTGGCCAGAACAGCCCAGGAAATAATGCTCCTGGTGGAATGGGCCTGCATTTGCTCTTTCTCAATAGATGTCATTTCTGTAAAGCTCCTGTATTGTTTCTACTGTCAGGAGCCCGCCAGAATTCTTTGGAAAATTATTCTTGTGCACAGAAGCAATTGGGTGGGGAATTCAGCTCTCAGGAGCATGAATAGACCTGGAGGCTATGGCACTTGACTCATGGGCTTTCTCCAAGGAGCATAGGTGGAGGCGCCAACTTCTGCCAGAAGTTAATACTCTGTGTGTTATTTGAAATATCACCCTTGATAACTGGATTAAGGCTACTTACTCTGCAATAGAGATTTTCTCTCTGGAAATAAGGATTTGGTGAACTCTAGCTGAGAAAGGGTTTCTGAGTCAATGAAGCAGAGCTGTAAGAACATGTGGCCCACAGCTAAAGAAAAGCACTTGAGAAAGTGGACAGTTTTATGTCCATGCCCAACCCCAAGTTCTTCCCAGTCTAAAGTCAACACCCCTTTCTATCTTGTATCCAACTGGATCTGAAGGGACTATGGTAGCAGAATAAACTCCATTTTGTTTTTAAGACTACGTTCTAAGTTAATTTGCCCTTAGAGAGATATGGCCAATAAAGGGGCAAAACCCAACAGAACAGATTCCATCTTGTCCTCCAAACTCTATTTTAGGCTACTGTCCTTGGAGAAAGCCCCTGTCTAGAAAGCTACTGTCTGCTGTCCTCGAAGTGATATGACCACTATCCTTGGGCTCTGAAAAAGAGACTGACATTCCTCATGTAATGCCAAGGCTTAGAAACCCCTACTTGCAGTTTTTTCTTTAAAGACCCCTTTTACCTAGAGCTGTGGGTCACTCTCCTTTTCTGTTACATCAGGAAGGTTTGTAGCCCAAGCTCGAGCTTAAATAAAGCCTCTTGTGTACTTGCATCAGATTTGGGGTCCCTGGTGGTCTCTTGGGGGGTCTCTTGAAATGGGTATAGAAGATTCTGACTGCATTGACTCTATTGCTGGATGTTAGACATAAAATCTAATTTAATAAGATCATATAGCAAAGGGACAGATATGTCCTTTGGTTCAATTCAGGTCCATTCTCCTGTACTTTCCTTCTTATATGGCTCATAGTCAATATTGCTATGTTCTAAGATGGCAGGCCCCATTTCTACCATCATAAGGTGGCTATAATAATAGAGTTAACCTACAGAAATTCTGGATAAATAACTGCTATTTTAAGGTCCTGTACCTGGTCTCATTTTATAAAAGAGGCATTTAGGAGCCTCAAAGACTAATAATATTCTCTGATCATTCAACCAATTTTAAGAACGGCAAATTGAATTCTGAAGTATCATGTTGTAAGACACTATTTCTAGGGAGACATGAATTCCAGATAGGAAACCGACAATAGATCCAAAGGATACATACAACCAAAGTCAAACTTGATGAATTAATACATTTTGTTGGGGGTTATTTGTAGGAATATAGAGGAAATGTTACTTATAGGAAGAGAAGTGATTCAAAGACAGCTGCATCACCAAGGTCCACCCCAACATAAGTGACAGATTAGAGAAATTTGAAACCTGGAGCACACTGCCCAGCATGCAGGCAACACAAGGGATAGGAGAGTGCCCTTTCTAGGTTGCTCAGTTGGCATGAGCCTATTCCAGGCAATTTGGTTGGCCTTTGTTTCTTGTCACAGTTTGGCTGACCTCTGCTTCTTCCAGGTGGCTAGGCTTATCTGAGATAAGTCTCTACTGCTTATGTATTATTATTATTAAGTAAAGGGCCTAGAGAATTTTGTCAGTTTCAGGGATTTTCTGAGGTTATTGTGTTGTTTACTTCCTGTCCTAAATAGCTCACTTGATGTATGAAGTGTTTTATCTCCCTGAAAACACTTTGTCTTAAAATATCCTGTTGTTTTGTTTCCTTTTATAATCTTTATCTCAAGACAACTCCCCATCGCCACATCAAGATGAAAGGCTTTAATGTCAGTAGAAACTTCTATACAGCACAACAGAGTATGAAGTCTACCTCCCTAGGACACAAGGTCATAAGGTCCCTTGTGACCAGGAAGCACAAGGCACTTCCACGCCCATACTGCTTTCACAATTCTCTAACCACTTTGAGCTGAGACTGCTGACTCTCACTTTCCTCCTGGGAGTCCAGTGCCTCATGGGCTCTCCTTCAGTCCAGTACCTTTGGGAAACTTTTTCCTAAAGTGATGATGGCCTTACACTGATAAAGTTTTAACAACTAGTGATGGCTTCATTCCTTGAATGTCACTTTCCAATAAGACATGGAGTGGAATTGGTACTTCATTTTCGATGGGCTCGATATTTCACAGATCTGATTTAATCCAACCAATTTTGGAACAAAAGGGTTTTTCTAGGCTAGATAGTCCATAAAGTACTTAATGGGTAAGCATAAAGACAACTTTGATTCTCATAACACACCTTGAAAGTCCAGGCATGGTGGTGAGAGTTTATAATCCCAGTGATGGAAAAGCAACTCTGGGGCATTGAGAGACTCTGTCTCAAACACATACACATACACACACACACATACATACATACATACACACACACACACACACATACACACACAAGGTAGACAGTGCCCCTGTGGCAAAGCAATACCTGAGATTGTCCTCTGGCCACCATATACACATAGACAGATGTGGAAATACAAGCACACACATGTATACACAGAGACATGCACAAATGTGCATACAGACACATACACATGCAGGTATAGAAGAAATGTTTTTAAAACTTGCATTTGTATTAAATATGTAGTTTTTTTTAAATGTTGTTTTATGTTAGTTTTTTTATTTACTGAAACAAAATTCCTGTGATAGTCAGTTTAAAAAGAGAAGATGGTCTTTGGTTCCTAGTTTCAACAATGGGTTAACTCAGTTGCTTTAGAGGATATGAGTAGACAGAACATTCTGGAGACAGTAGTAATGCATGGCAGAGGAGACACGCTTACCTCAGAGTACTTGGGAATTATACAATAGGAAGGGGTTAGGGTCATAATTACCTTTCAATGCTTTGCCAACAACCATCTTGCTTTCTGCCATGTGACATCACCTCTTAAAGATTCCCCCACCTCCCAACATCTCCATTATCTTAGCACCAAAGTTTCAACACAGGAGCCTTTGGGGACATTTAGTCTAATGATCTTAATTTGCTTCCTTTGCAATTCTAGAATCTGACAATTCTTAATTTTGTAAAATAGAATCTGTGTTCCCATGAGCTGAACAGAAGAGGTTGGTTTTATACACAGAAAAGGGCTAACACAAGCAGAAACGAGGTAAAAGAAACCCTGAAGGGTCATTGCAAAGTTATTTTCTTTGTAAAGAAGGGACATAGAAACAGAACAATAGGAAAATGATTGCTTATTTAACAACAGTTTATTTGAGGTTACCTCTATTGTATAAGGATTAAAGTAGAGAGAATTTCATTATCTTGACAATTGAAACTGGCCTGTTTGCAAAATTCAACTGTTATCTCTCTAATCCTGTTCTCTCAGAAGGTCAGATACACAGTTTAGTTCATCTTGGTGACATGGAACCTTAGCCTCAGTGACTCCATTTTGATTTTTGGCCTAGTCTGTTGGGATTTAGTACAGTGTTTGGTAAGAAACAATGTTTACTGTAATTTTTACTTAGCAAGGGCATATTGGAAAATGTAGATAGGCTGTATACAAACACCACTAACAAGCCATTAGCTGTTAAGGCCCACAGACGTTGATACCCCGAGGGCTTGGGATCATCACAAAGAACCAGGAACACATCTTCTATATCTACTATAGGGCTGAAAGTGAGTTCATTTTCAGTGTGAGGTGTGCTGAGAATGTTTTAGTTGCAGATAAACAGAAGTTGCTGCTCCCTTCTCTCCCTTAACTGGTGACTGTAACCGGCTTTTCTCCAAACAGAGTTTAAAACTTACAGGCCATTCTATGACCTGTGTGTTTATTAGGTTCAGCACAGGGGGAGGGATTGGCTAGGCTAGGTAGGAGGTCTGTAAAAGAGCAATCTCAGGGTTTAAACATCTAAGAGCAGGAAGCTGCAGTCTTTGCACCCACTGATGAATCCTCATACAGACTCATTATTGGACCCCCAAGAAGCACCATGCTGTCCTTCTAGAGCCTGGCCTATATGATTAATGGTTTTGCCAATGTCCCATGGGCTGATGCTTTAGAGCATGGCTGTGTCATGTCAACAATACACATTCATTCAAGACGACTCATATTCAAGGCTTCCTTCACTGCTTGCAAGGTAGACCGCTATGTGACTGAGGCCTTGATCACAAAAGGGAGCAGTCACAAGCCCCAAGTTTATTCATTAAATAAAGTTTTGCCTCCTAAATCAATGGGAAACTTGAGAAGGAGGCTATGCTGTTGTGAATTTCAAAAGGCTAAGCCAATGGGGAAAAGAGACCAGAAATTTTTCATGGTTAAATCAGTAAGTCGATCATTTTTACCTTTCTCTATGCTGGCCTTCCTTCTGTAGAATGATGCCCTAACATGGCTTCATTTTCACTAGTCTCCTGAATTTGTTTATAATCTTATTACAATATGTAATTGTGTACTACAAGCCCTCCTGGGCATGGCTCTGGTCTTCTAGGATTTGGTGTTAGAAAATGTTGGACTTCTGGAAATGAAAACCAGCCCCACTCAGAGTTACATCCAGCTTTGGAAAAATAATCACATTCTACCATTGCAGTGTGGCTTAGAATGGAAAGGTATCTAAGGCATCTTATTGCAGCTGGTTTAATATTTCCCTTTGTAGGTAGTTATAAGCTGCTCGTAGATTTCCCATCACTTACAAGGCAACCTCTGCTTTATCTTTCAGCACCATAGTCAGTTATAAGCAAACCCTGACAGGCAGTCAGAGGGTTTCTTGGCTGCTTGTGGAAGGCCACCATTTGAAGATCTGCACCCCACCCCACTTCCTTAACTCTTTGTTGCCTCGGCACCACCAAGGTAAAGTTCCTCTAACTGGCTTTATAAAATTGGGTCAGATTTTGTTCAGAAGACATCTGTCAAAGGTTCTTGGAAAGGAAAAACTGCAGGAAGTATGGATCAGCACTAGGGCCTGGGAGAGAGTGATCAATCGGATGAAGGTCCGGGTATGAGACAGGTCTTACTGCTTGTAAACAAAGCACTTCACAGCAGGGAAAGGGGTAAGGAAGGACAAATAACACCAGGAATATTTGATAAACCCACCGGTACACATTATTTTGTAGGAAACCTTCCTGAGATGTTGGTCAGAGCAATATAAGAGATTCCCAAAACAATATAGGCTACTATCATTGCCCATGATTTCCTCCCAGAGGCTGAAGTTAAAACTGTCTTACTGAAGACACCACATATTTCAGATATGGGGTTCGGATGAATTAAGCAGGACCTGACTTGAAAGTCTCTTCCCAAACAGTACACAAGCTGCTAAGGGAGAAACATTTGATGATGGTCCTACACAGCTGTTAAGCCTACAAACTACAACAATGACCAGCCCAGCAACATATCCCCCAAGAGAGCAATAGTGGCACTTTATATCTTAGGGCTAAGCCAATTAGACCTAACCAAATAAGAATTGGTTACCTGTCCTGAGCTATCGTTCTTGCTGGCAAGAACACACTCGGACAACCGGATTCTTCTGCAGCAAAAAGCTTTATTGCTTCTTCAGGAGGGAAGACCCAGACCCCGGAAAATGGCATTGCTTATATAGCCTCAGCCATGGCGTTTCAGCACCTGATGTGGCGTGTCAGCTCCTGATTCGTTGCTTGCCCATCACCCCATTACTACGCCTGAGATGGGCAGTGACTAGGCGTGAGTTCACTCTCTCACCTGCGTACAAGGCTTGTTTACTAGTTAGGCACAGCGGAGGCCAGCACCATCTTATAATGGTGATTGCTCGCGGCACAGCTCTCCACAGTTACCTGAACAGGGCATTCATACCTATACTGTAAACTGGGCCTACTACATGAAGCTAGTAAAGTCGTGGATCCTAGAAGAGAACCTGCTACACTAATTTTCCTATGCCAGTATAATTTCTTACTGCATTTTAATTACTTATTCTTCTATCTACAGGTAACTGTAGCTCTCACCCCTTATCCAAAAAAGCTTACTTTTACAGCAGATGGAGACCATTATAAAGATCCACAACTGGCCATGAGGTGCCTAATCCTAATTGATACATCTAAAATTAAAACTCAAGGAGCATCTTGGAAAAGGAAGCAGAAAGATCATAAAAGCCACAGGACCAAGACATCTGCTGTGAGGTTCTGTTTTCTATATTACAACGGAAATCTCAACAATATGTCTGCCTAAACAAGGCTTATACAATGATAACACGCCAACACAGATGAAGGACATCTCACATTCCACAGGTGAAAAACTACTGGCAACAGCTGCTAAGATAGGAATGATCAGTCTTTTCTCTGGATGAAACATACATACATACATACATACATGAGTGTGTGTATGTGTGTGTGTGCATATGACAATACTTGGAAAAAATATGAATTTGAAAAGGAGTAGGTAATAGAAGTTGGGCCATGGAAATTATGTAAATACAGTCCTCATGTACAAAATTCTAAAAATAAAAATTAAAAAAAATTAAGACTGGGAGGGGTGTGTGGTGTTTTGAATATCCCTGGCCTAGGGAGTGGCATTATTGGAAGGTGTGACCTTGTTGGAGTGGTGTGGCCTTGTTGGAGGAAGTGTGTCACTGTGAGGGTGGGCAATGAGACCCTCCTCCTAACCATGTAGGAGTCAGTCCTCTCCTAGCTGTCTTCAGAGCAGTAGAACTCTCAGATCCTTCAGGGCCAAGCCTACATAGACACTGCCATGCTTGCCGCCATAAGGATAATGGACTGAACCTCTGAACCTTCTGTATATAAGCCCCAATTAAATGTCCTTTATAAGACTTGCTGTGGTCATGATGTCTCTTTATGAAATCTTAACTACAACAAGGTGACACGTGCTTGGAATCTCAGCATTTGGGAGGTTCTGGTGGGAGGATAAGGAATTCAAAATCACCCTCGGCTACTTGTGAGTTCCAGGCCAGCCTTGGCTTCGGGACTTTATCTTTAAAACATAAAACCAAAGCCACATTGATTTTTATCCTGTGGATCCAATTGTTGCCAAACTTAATCTCTCCCATCCCAACTAAAGGTTTAATAACGTGCAGAATCTGAGGCTCCACCCTTAGAGTTTTAAATCTAGTAAATCTGCAATGGGGTCTGAGAATGTATGTGTCTGACATTCCCTGGTAAGTTGAGGCTGCTCTTCTTGGGGACCCTACTTTAAAAGGACTGGGGGCAAACAGTGGGGAGACCTTGTGGAGAACTATTTGGAAATTTTTGCGTTGAAATTAAGACACTGATTTTAATTCCCCAGGCTTACTAAATTCTTCCCCTTAAGCTTTTGTCTCTTCATTGCAAGGCTGTGCCCCAGCTCAGAATGCAGGCTTATATTACACTTTGTTAAAAGCAACTTTTTGAGAAAGCTAGAACCCTAGTCTCAATCTCTCTCTCTCTCTCTCTCTCTCTCTTTCTCTCTCTCTGTTGTTTTGTGCTTCCTTCTCTCAATATGCTTCAAGTAATGGGAAAAGATAAATATTATTATATTTATATATATATAAATTATATTTATATATTATATTTATTATATTTGTATATATAATATATAAATATTTATAATATATAATAATTATATATATTATATACATATATAATACATACATACATATATATATATATATATATATATATATTCACCTCCCAAACCTTCTAAACTCAGTCAAGATGACATTGGCATGACTTTGTAGTTTGTATGGATACAGACTCTTCTATAAGAGAACAACCTTCTCCGGTTGACCTAAGAAGATCTAAATGATTTAGCAGTGTGCTTATGATTATCTCAGAGTTTTACTCAGTCAGTGACATGTTGGATGGTGTTTGCTGTCTTCAAACTCTGAATAAGATGCCTTTGAGTGGCATATGTGTCATCATTTCCTTAATATATGATTCAAAGTTACATAACCTTAGAAAAGTACGTAGGGACTACCTGAACTAGAATGGTTCTGTGTCAGACTGCAGGGTGAAAAAGGTAGCCATCCTCTATGAGTCTTCTAGTGAGACACTGCAGATGGTCAGGGAAAGCACATGAAAAGCCACCATCTTTCCCTCCGTGAGTTGCGGCACTCTGTTTAGGCAGTTCTTATAAAGTGGCTGTCATCAGAAAGGGTGCCTCCACACGACTGAAAAACAATCCTTACTGCTTCACAAGCTGTAAATAGATTTGCTCTCTGATTTCTTGACAGCTTTATTGTGCTTTTAGTAGTGACTCTGATGAATTCAGCTCCATGAGAAAGCAGAAAATACAGAGAGATCAAGGAAGTAAAATACACTTTCTGGCTCCAGGAAAAGTAGCCATAATTTCACCTGGATGATGATTTGTCGTGCCACATACCCTGCTGTCCCCACAGCTTCCCTGGACATTCTGTGGTCTCCTCAGCATTCTTCAGGCATTTGGCTCAGCTGTGCTCATGTCTTGATGTTTGTCTTTGACAAAAGGGCATTTGTGCAATAATCTATTTAAGTGAAAAACAATGACTCTCAATCTTTTTTGCCTTTGATGGATTGGAAATAAAAGATCAGGGCACCCTGCCCTCAGGGGAATCACAGCAGAGGGAACGTACAGTAATAATAAGAAAGAAGATGTCATGAATTTGAGAGGGAGTGGAACAGAGGAGTGAGGTTGGGGGAGAGGAGGGAGAGACAATATAAATAGAGTGCTCATAACCATAATTCTCAAAACTTAAACATACAATGAAGAAAACATTTAATTTAGGACACCTGTGTAGTTGTGATTGTGTTCTTTCTGTGTATGTCTCTGTCTCTCTATCTCTCTGTCTCTCAGTCTCTTTGTCCTTGCTGTCTCTCTCTGTCTGTCTGTCTCTCTCTTTCTCGATCTCTCTGTCTCTCTCTCTCTCTCTCTGTATGCGTGTGTGTGTGTGTGTGTATGCGTGTGTGTGTGTGTGTGTGTGTGTGTGTGTGCATAATTTTGAGGGGTGGAGCAGTATGATAAAATCTAGAGCCTCAGGCATGACAGGACTATATACTACAACTGGGCTTCACCCAATCAACAATGTCTTTTCTTAATAATTCCAGGAAAGTCATGAAAATTATTCTCAAGTTGTTTGACTTGTGTTCTATTTAGAGCATGTAATTCTCTTTAGTATACAAAAGTATTAAACACAAAGTAATAAATAACGGAATCTCTTTAAATCTTTCCACTTATTTTTTCTCTCAAAAGTAAAAACTTGTGGTAAAATGGGAATTTATTTTATTATGTGACTTACTTATCTGTTAATTTAAAAAATTATAATCAAGATATCAGGGCAGCCCTCAATTTCTGGATAATAATTCTAGTTGCTGTCTAATAGTAACTGTCTTAGTTACTGTCCAATTGCTGTATGGAAACATCATGACCAAGACAACCTGTAAAAGAAATCATTTAATTTGGGGACTTGCTTACTGTTTCAGAGGGTGAGTCCATGACCATCATGGTAGGATGCATGGCAGCAGACAGGCATGGCCCGGGACAGTAGCTGAGAGCCCACACTCTAATCTGAAGGTTTCAGGCAGCAAAATTTGACCTGGTTTAGGATTTTGAAACTGCAAATCTCGCTCTCAGTAATGTCTGGGTCCCTTCAGGTATGAAACAGGGAAGAGAAAGTCATGAGGAGATAAGAATGAAAATCTGAGGCAGATTGACCTTGTCACTCTCGATCAGCTTTCCAGTAGTCTAATGCCAGGCAGTTCACTGTCAGCATATTGAAATCATGCTATAATTTGGGTAAAGGTTTCCAAGCAACAATCAGCCCAGTCAGTCCAATTCCAGGAATACAGTAAAGCTCAGGGTGTGGCTGCATAGAAACTCTTTTACAAAGTGCAAGAGGGAAGGTTTTATAGCTAAATTGCCTAGAATCTAGGGTGGTCTCTGACCAATAGCATAGAGGTCAGCAGGCCTTTAAGTACATGTGACATCTTACATTCACATGATGAATTACATGATGAGGTCTACCTCCACAGATAGTAAAAATGTCACCAGGTCATTAATATAATATGCTCCCAACTTTCTGGATGGAAGGCAGGTATATGATTTTAACTCCTCTACTCAGGAGATAACCCTTTATGATTTACAATCCTGCTTCTCTTATTGCTTCTTTGTGAGTACAAGGACATCTGTACACAGTGACACACAACCTTCACACCTCCTAATCCCTCTGAAACAGTTCCATTGACTGGGGACCAAGTATTTAAGTTATATGAGCCTATATTTAGAGTTTATGTAATTATCCAAAATGAATTTGGTTCTCATTCTCATCCACCATGTTTGCTGAATATTCTCTCTTTTTTTTTGTCTTTTCTTAATTTATTTTTTTTAATATTTTTTAATTACATCTTTTCCTCAATTAGATTTCCAATGCTATCCCAAAAGTCCCCCATACCCTCCCCCCCCACTTCCCTACCCACCCATTCCCATTCTTTTGTCCCTGGCATTCCCCTATATTGGGGCATATAAAGTTTGCAAGTCCAATGGGCCTCTCTTTCCAGTGATGGCCAACTAGGCCATCTTTTGATACATATGCAGCTAGAGGAGCTGTGACGAAAGGATGGACCATCTAAAGACTGCCGTATCCAGGGATCCACCCCATAATCAGCTTCCAAACACTGACACCATTGCATACACTAGCAAGATTTTGCTGAAAGGACCCAGATATAGCTGTCTCTTGCGAAACTATGCCGGGGCCTGGCAAACACAGAAGTGGATGCTCACAGTCAGCTAGTGAATGGATCACAGGGCCCCCAATGGAGGAGCTGGAGAAAGTACCCAAGGAGCTGAAGGGATCCGCAACCCTATGGGTGGGACAACATTATGAATATTCTCTTTTTATTGCATGGGACATCTAGAGAGACAAAACCAATAGTATGTACAGACAGCAAGATTTATTAAAGAAACCCAATGGCTCCCACAAATGCAAGGACTGTCAAATCTCAAATCTGCAGATCCACCCACATGGTAGAAATTGAGACAGGGATTCAGTGCTACAGTCCTGAGAAAAACACCACCATAGGAAACCCCAGTCTCCACTCAAGATCTTCAGCTCACTAGATGAGAATAACCTACATTATGGAAGGTAATTTATTTTAGCGTCCGTCAATCATCAAAGATATGTTAGTCATATCTGAAAAACACCTTCACAGTATCTTATTATAGCCAAGTTAATATGTGAAAGTAGCCACCAAATCATGAAAGTAGGGAGTACATTAGGAATAAAGTTAAGATGAGAAGCACTTTAATTATTCCTTTCCTATAAGGAACCGTATGTATCTTTAATATATTCCTCATGAGAGTATACCATTATCCCCAAATAAACTGTATGTGTATTTGTAAATGGAAGTTATCCAAATAAAACATGGTTAATCATAACATTAGTAGCTTGTATTTTCCACTTATACATTGTATTTACTTATTTTTAAATTAAAATTTAATACGTTTGTGTACCTCATGTACACACTGCTGTCAGAGGGCATCCAATCCTCTGGAACTGGAGTTTCAGGTGGCTATGATTTGTAGTGTGAGTGTTGGAACCTAAACCCATGTCCTCTTGAAGAGCAGCCAATGCTCTTAACCACTAAGACGTCTCCCCAACCAACATTTATATATTGTAAAGGAAATAGATTTTGTTCACAATACTTTCTAATCTAAAGACAACATATAAGTAAAATGATGCTTTATTTATCTTATACAAAACTAAACTAAACATATTGAATTAGATAAACTATATTTTTAAAAATATACACTAAGCACACCTCCAAGAAGATACACATGGGTCTTAGGAAGCCCCCCAAGAGAAGGTTACTGTGCCAGGCAAGGTTCACATTCCTACACCATTTTATCCTGAAGATAGTGATTAGAACTAACAGAAAACAACATGAGAATGGTGTGGGGTTCCAGAAAATGGAGTTTCAAACTCTCAGAGAATCTAGAAATTAAGGGGGGATTTCTGGAAAGGAGGCAGCTGCAGGATTGGAAGGACCATTCAAATTCTTCATCTAAACTACTACCAACCCCTTGGATGAACCCAGAACTGTGTGTACCCAAATTAGACTATAAATTCCAGCAGAAATTTCAGCTGGAAAGGAAAAGAAAGTGAGCAGATGTTACAGCAGAGGCCCAGCATAGAAGAGAAAGAATTTGAATGTGAGTCCTGTCCATAACCTCACTGGATAGATCCAGATTGTTGAAGACCACAATCGTGCATAACTAATATGACTATACTGTAACTTCTCTTTGTGTCCCAGGAGACCTTGTTGCTAATGATGGTCTGGCGCCACATCACTTGTGGGAGATATGGTCTGGATCACATCGGTGGTGAAGGACTGATGCATTATCATCTGCTGGACCCCGATGAATCTGTGGTGGTAATCAATCCATATTCAGAGAGGTAAATCACTTTTATTAGGATGTAATATGTTGAAAGAGGTAGAGATTAGCCGTCAGGTGACTACAATGGGAGAAAAAATAAAATAAATATTAAAATGCATCACTATTAAATCATTATTGAATCTGCATTAAAATGCAGATTCACTGGCCACTTCAACTTGGTCTCTAGGTGGAACCTAATAGAATTCATTTTCGTGGGCTTGAAAACAGGACCAGAGAGTATTAATAAAGACAACAAGGTAAGTAACAGAATAGAACAGAGATTTGTAAGACTACCATTAACTTTATAGCACTTTTTTAGGAAGAATTATGTCAATTGTCACTAAATATGGTAATCATGGGCCATCTGAAATGGTGTCAAGACCCTTGGAAAATCATACTTTCAGAGAATACAAATGGGGATATCAATACTCAATGCTGTGTGTCACACAGATTTACACCAACATACTTTGTGGTTTCCCTACCACTGCTAACTCACCTTCTCATTACCAACTTTTAACTTTACACTAATGTTTATAAAATCCCACACTTCTGATTTGTTTTTCTAAGTTCTGATCCCAGGAGAAATTCATTTCTGGGCTATCCCATAAGTAAGAGATAAGCTGTATGATATTCTCTTTCAGTGTGGTTCCAACAGCTACATCAAAGAATCTGTAAATCATGTTTGAGTATTCTCCCAATGAGGCTATATTTGTAGTGTAAGGGAGTCATAGGCAATGTAATAATAGCACCTGAAGTGGGTTGTGCTATAAAAGTGGGCTGCAGTATGTACAAAGCACGCTGGTCCCATCAGCACATAGGCAAACATAATTTAGTATCTGATGATCAAATGTCCTAAGGAGTCATTTACACCTTGCTTATGATAGATGTTCAGTTTTCAAGGCTACCCTGGGCAAGAGTAGCAAGGCAAGAGTGCTTTGGTAACAAGTGAATATGTTATTTTCTGCAGAAGGTAAACTGGCCTCTAAACCCAAAAGGGTCTATAGACAGCTATCAAAATGATCTTTCCACAAAATCCCCAGAGTGAGGCATTTGAATGTTTACCCAATACGGACTTCCTTGCCACAATGAAGTCCAAGCAGTAGACAGAGCTGCTTAAAATACAGCCTGGTTTAGCTGCCCCTAAAATGTGATAAATTATTGCCTTCAAGAGTCTCCAAAAATCCCTTTCTTAATTGCTATGAATTGTGCAAAATATAGAAGCTTGTTTTCCACCTTAGATGTAATATCCTGACATGCCCTCAATTACAGGAGTACCAGAAATTACTCTGGAATGACAGACACATCAATTTTCATTGTAGTTTATATTTTACCATGGACAGACCTGTGTCTCACTAGGTGCTTGGGCTATCTGCTATTGTGTAACAAATCACTCATAAGTTGACTTAAAAGAACAACAATTGCCGGGCAGTGGTGGTGCATGCCTTTATTCCCAGTACTTGGGAGGCAGAGGCAGGTGGATTTCTGAGTTCGAGGCCAGCCTGGTCTACAGAGTGAGTTCCAGGACAGCAAGGGCTATACAGAGAAACCCTGTCTCAAAAAACAAACAAACAAACAAAGAACAACAATTATTTTTCCTGCCTCTCATGCTGACTGAGTTGGGTGGGAAGATGTGGACAGCTAAGAAGACCCCATTCAGAATCTCTCATGCAACTTCAGTCAAAGTGTGCCTGATGCTGGCAAAGATGGATTGTGGCAACAGCTGCAGAGAGGCCAGCCACACTTCCTTACAGTCATGGGACTTGGTCTGGTTCCTCTATTCCTTCCAGTCCTCTGACTTTCTGTTCTTATAGTTTGTAAGGACTCTGAACACCAGTGTTCTGTTGAATAAAATGGAAGCCATTTCATCTCTAATGATATCAGCCTAGATGTACACATTACACCAAGTCTGGTGTGTTATTATGGTTGAAGGAATAGCAAAGACTTTACCTCATTTCAGATGAGGAAACACCCACACACATATCTAAGAGGCAGAAATAGCATAATCAATTTTTAAAAAAAAAGATTTATTAATTTTTACACTGTAGATGTCTTCACACACACACACATACCAGAAGAGGGCATCGGATCCCACTACAGTTACCATGTGGTTGCTGGGAATTTAACTCAGAAGCTCTGGAAGAGCAGCCAGTGCTCTTAACCGCTGAGCCATCTCTCCAGCCCTAATAATCAACTTTTAAGAAAGGTATGTAGAGCTCACATATGACTGAGGCTGTTTGGTAAAACACAATTTGACAACCCAGATATCAAGAATATGGCATGTGTCATAGCGTAATGTTACTATGTATGACCCAGCATGGTATGCAATTCTAAGTCATCAGTGTTTTAGAGTATAAGAGTTTGAAGGGTTGACCTTGCACTAAGGTAAAACAGTAAGAGTACACTGCAGTGCCATTCACATGAACAGTTTGCTTTGTTCACTCTCTATTCATTAGAATCAACTTTTTTAATTTTGCAGAAAACCAAATACAGCACGGGAACAACAAGGGCGTAGGAGTTGCCGCTTCAGCACAAAAGGCTCCATGTGCACTCTCGCTATAACGGGAAGCACCACCTGTTTGGTTCACCATAGTCGCTCTTTCTCCTAACCTCCCTTCTGCTTGGAGAGATCTGTGCCTCATCTGGGAGCAGAATTGACATCTTAAAACCATCCATTTTTATGGTTATGCATCCAATCTACCATGCAGTTCAGTCCTGCTGAAATTCTACTTTATGAATTACACATTCAGCTTCAGAGTCTTAAGTCTGCCTCTAAAGGCCTCATGGTGTCTAGGACATATTTCCTTATCATCTTTCAGGTGCATTTTGATGTGCTGTAATGCCTAGTAAACTAAATTCCTCTCTCCAAGATCTCCTGGATGCTGAGCCTGGTAAGGTGTGTGGAAGCTGAAGAGGGATCACTCTGCAACATCTAAGTTAAAACAGATGCAGACATCAACTTCACCCAAGGACTCCAACACACACACACACACACACACACACACACACACACACACACACACACAGACTGAGGCCCAGAACTCTGAAACACTTCATCATAAAGTAGAAAACTAACTGAAGTTCTCAGATATTTCCAAATCAGAAAAAGCAAAAAGTAAGACAGTTATTCATAAGCATCAACAAATAAATATTTGTTTGTAAGTCACAGGGCTTCATGCAAAGGAGAATAGTACAGATAATTCGTTATACGTGAAGAGAAACTGTTGGCGTTTTTTTTTTGTTTGTTTGTTTGGTTGGTTGGTTGGTTGGTTGGTTGGTTTTTTGGTAATCAAAACCAAGTGTGAAGGCCACATGTGGTAGGTAGCACATGTTTATCATTGCAACACTCAAGAGACTGATTTAACAGGATCACGAGTCTGAGCTATCTACCCAGCAAATTCCAAACTAGTCTGTGTTACAGATCCATTCCAGGTCTAAATTAATTAATTAATTCCATTTAAAAACCAAAATTACTGATATTGTCTTTAGTAGACTATTCAGTGTCATTGGGCGTTCTAGTTTGCTTTCTCTTGATATGATAAACGGCATGACCAAAAGTAACTTGGGGATGAAGGGGTTTATTTGGAACCTTCATCACTGAGGAAGACAGTGCAGAAACTCAAGCAGGAGCAGAGAGAAGCCATGGGGGACTATTGTTTGCTAGTTTATTCAGCTACTTAGCTCAGGCCTGCCTGCTTAGAAATGGGTCTACCCTCCTACATCAATTAACACATAAGAAAATATCACACAGACATGTCCACAGGCCAATCTGACAGAGGTAAAAACTCAACTGAGGTACTCTCTTCTTAAGTGACTCTAGTCTCTGTCAAGTTGACAAAAACTAACCAATAAAGTGGAACAATTTAATTAAAGCCTTCATCAGATACGAACCTATTGTTGGTTTCTTTGTGTTTCTAAAGTAATTTCTTTTGATTTATAGAGGCAACAGTTTTGGCAATGTCTTGAATGGCAAATACATTAAGTGAAAAAAAACGGCAATGTTCTATTTTAAATAGAGAGGAATTACACACACACACACACACACACACACACACACACACACACGACAGACTACAAGTCAAAGGGCCAGGTGAAGCTCATCAGAAACACTTTGGATTATGCATTAAGCTTTGAGCTGAGTGTCCAAATATATAAGACTCTTCTTATTAAACCAAGCAGTCTCATCTCAAGAACCAACGCTTCTCTCGCTCTTTCCACAGCTTATGGGCTTATGATTGATGTGACAGCATAGTGTATAGGATCATTTCCATAAAAATAATTCTGGGAAGGACTTAAGGAAAGAACGTAGGTCTTTTATATGAAATCAGTTTCATCAGCAAGTATTGGAGTAGGCCAGATAGTTTCCCTAAGAAGCATCAATCCCCTAACAAGAGTGCACCTAGCCTGTGTGTGGGCAGATACACAAAAGGTAAGAACACACAGTTCGCTTTGCGGTAAGCTTCCTTCTTTCTCTTTGAATTTGAAATTGCAATTGCTGAATGGCAAAAAGAAATCTGCTTTTGACTGAGCCCTATCTTTGAAGTCATAATTCAATACAGACTCTTTCCCCTATATCCTTCTTTCCAATCAAAGCCATGGGTTTTCCCTATAGACATGTCCTCACCTTATTAATGAATGGATGTGATGAATCTGAGAACTGAAAAATCATTTACCAAAATGACCTCCTGTAGAGATTCTCAACTCATAACAGCGAAATGAATCTCGGCTATTAGAGGCCAGGACTATCTAAAATATTTTCAACAGGGTCTTTCCAATTTTCCTCAGCTAGATTACTTCTTTAAAGTGCAATGAAGAGCTAAAACAAAGCAGAGAGCTGCCTTCACAAATCCACAATAAATTAGATATATTGGATAGTATATTAGCAAAAAAATTAGACACACTGGGGAAAGGTGGTACCTTAGAGGAAACTCACCACATAAAATCCTCAAAAAAAAAAAAAAGAGACACTCAAAGCCACTGATTTTTCAGAAGACTCACTGCATGCTCACAAGTGCTCTCATTGTGATATTTTATTTTGAACTTCTATGGAAATTAGCAGACTGTATACCTCACTCAAGTTGTTAACCTCCAGAATTCTTCTCTAATCCATTTTCTTTTTTACTGTATAGTATAAATTACTTGATAAGATATATTAAGAGTATTAAATGGGGTGCTGAAAACTTAGCTCAGAGATTAAGAGCACTAGATGCTCTTGCATATGATCTGATTCAGCTCCTAGTCAACTCACAATCATCTGTAACTACAGTTTCAGGGAATATGACACCTTTTTCTGGCTTCCACAGGCACTGCCTGGTTGTGGTTCACATCCATAAACACAGACAAAATACCTACACATATAAAGTGAAAATAAATATTTTTATAAAAGAATTTTAAGTGAATTTGCTAATATATATATATATATATATATATATATATATATATATATAATCAGTATCAAGATGACTCCTGGAAGGTGGGGAGGGCATGGAGGGACAGCAAGATGCAGTAATATAATCCCTGACGAATATTGAGTTACCTTGCAAATGGTAATAAATATATGATTACTGACTCTGAAAGACTTGGATTCTCCTGGTTTTCTTCCTGTATTGTTTTATGGAAGATTCAGAAGTAACATCCATCCACAGACTTTATTCAGCGTTAATTCTACAATGGCAAGGTATTTTAAGTGAAGACATGGATTATCTTATTAATAGCTGAACAACCCTTGGGATGTGGGTGTTATTTCAGGGCTCTATTATAGTTAACAAATGAAGGCTGAAGAAAGGCCAAATAAGCTACTCAATTTTTCACTCAGATGTTAAGTGTGAGTTCTTCACCTTGAACTATGTCTTCTCAAAGTTCCTACTCTTAAACACTGTGTGATTTTATTATTCTCCCTTGAACTGAAATGCCATGCCTGATACTGAGAGAAGAAGAATATTATAAATCCCCCATTCATTTCCAATTCATTATATCTTGGGTCCAGTTCTAATAAAGACATGAGGGCACCAGGAGGAGACCCTCCCAGATGTCTTATGTTGCTCTGGTTGGAACAAGGGCTCAGAGGCAATGTAACTTGACCTTCCCTCTGTCCCCTTGCAAATGACTGAACGAGAAAAGAAACATCTAGAACCTAGACTCTTTATCCAAGGTTCATGCAGGTTGGGGCAGACATGCTAGGAATGGTCTGGAGAGTGCAGTGTTTGAGAAAATAGAGAGAGGGTATTCTGCTTAAGCATAAGCGCAGACTATGTTGTTTGCTGGATTCTTTACAAATGTGTGCTGCTTATACGATCTAAAAAACACCAAATACGATTGATAGAGGGAGAAATGCTTCCCAAAAGCTCATGTATTTTTACTTAATTTGGTACTGTTTGGGGAGATTATAGAACATTTAAAGGTGAAGTCTTCCTAGATGAAGTATGCCAGTAGGGTGTTACCATTTTCTTTCTTTCTTTCTTTCTTTCTTTCTTTCTTTCTTTCTTTCTTTCTTTCTTTCTTTTCTTTTCTTTTCTTTTCTTTTTCTTAGGTATTTTCTTCATTTACATTTCCAGTGCTATCCCCAAAGTCCCCCATACTCCCCCACACACACTCCCCTACCCACCCACTACCACTTCTTGGCCCTGGCGTTCCTCTGTACTGAGGCATATAAAGTTTGCAAGACCAATGGGCCTCTATTTCCACTGATGGCCGACGAGGCCATCTTCTGCTACATATGCAGCTAGAGACACGAGCTCCAGGGGCTACTGGTTAGTTCATATTGTCGTTCCACCTATAGGGTTGCAGATCCCTTTAGCTTCTTGGGTACTTTCTCTAGCGCCAGACAAGTAGACCAATGGAATAGAATTGAAGACCCAGAAATGAACCCACACACCTATGGTCACTTGATCTTTGACAAGGGAGCTAAAACCATTTTCTTTTTCTACTTTCTGTGTGTGTTATACAAAAATGTAACCAGTCAGATTCCTTCTCTTGCCATCTTTTGACATGCCCTCCCCACATTACAGGCTTTCTCTCTCTAGAACTCCAAATACAAATAAAACCCTTTTCCTTAAGCTGCTTTTGGTCACAGTATTTCATCACAGCAGCAGAAAATGCTCACCCCTAAACGGGACACCTATATTCCACCCCTCTTTCCTAGAGTCCTGGATCATTGTGGAAAAAGAGGAGAGAAAAACTGTAAGAGTCAGAAACAGTAGGCAACTACAATAAAACTGTTTCTCAGAAGTAACATGGCAGTCGCATGTATGCACTCGCAGCAGAATGACAGCATGCACAAGACCTAATTAAGTTCAAGCCAGGCAAAATCCCAGCATGGAGAGAGGAGGCAGGTAGGATGTCCCACACTTAGGTAAGGAGCTATTGGCAACTGAGAGCTGTGATGAGAAAGAGTCAGTTTTCTTTTAAAGGGCATGGCCCTTGGGAGGTTGACTATGAACTGTTTGGCAGCCACACACCCAAAAGTATTCAGGCAGCAAAAATTGGATTTGATCTTTTGTTTGTTTCTTTTTATCATTTATTTTAAAGGGGACACAGAATTGGAAGGGTAAGGAAGGAAGTATGGATCAGACAGGAGTTGGGGGAGGAACAGATATGATCGAATTGACTGAATGACATTCTCAAAGAATTGAAATAATTATCATCAATAAATTAACATCTTATTTAAATATCTACATTTCAATAAATATTTTATTAATATTTAGGCAGTGAGACACTATATATTAAATTCAGGAAACTAGGGATTTCATAAGAATCGTCTGCTTGCTATGTCAAAGTCAGGTAGAGTTTGTATTGCCAATTCATAAACGTGTAAACCTAGCTAAGAAGAAATGATAAGTGAGTCTTTTAATTTGCATTTCTCTTTGTGATTTACAAAGAATTCCAGAGAGGCTGACCAGAAAGTACTGATCAGTTTTCCACGGTTTTATACAATACAGTGTTTACAGAAATAAATAGAAGTTATCATTATGTTAGCCACTAAATAAAGTAATAAGATAAAAATACCAAATATTTTTATATCAGAATAGTTAAATCAGATATTTCTTTCATAAGGGATAATATTTTGCTTGATAGTGTAGTATCATAGTTTGATACTGAGCCTTTTATAATAGAGACTAGAACCAGAATTTAGACTTTTCCTTAGGAAATATTCCTTCTCTTAGTGCTATGAAAACATTTAAAAAAAAGCAAACACGCAGACTAGCAAATATAGTTACCTGGAAGAATGTTGGATGGAAAGGAGCATTAGCGCAAACTAAGAAAGTGTGTGTTTTAATGAGATTTCAGCAGGTGATAAAATTTGTCTCTTCAGAAAAATGAGAGCTGAACAAACCCTGGGAGGGCAGGTGCAGTTCTTCTGTATGGCAGAGGTGGGCTTTGTCTCCTAGATAATTCTTCCCAGGAAGTCACACGGGAGGTCTTGACAGAACAAAACTCTATTCTTTGGGAATCTCTCAAGAGCCTGGCAGGGTTCTGCTGCCTCTGAAAGCCTTAGGGAAGGATTCTTTCTTGCCTTCTTAGTTCCTGGCAACCTCAAGTCTTTAGCATTGTTTGGTGTGTGTAGTGTTCTGTCTTCACATGACCTTCTTTCTCTATAGTTCCTCTGTCTTGTTATCCCTATTCTCTTCCCCTCCCCTTCCCTCTCCCCTTCCCCTCCCCCTCCATCTCCTCTCCTCCTTCACCCCTTTTTCCTTACTCTCCCTCTTCCTCTCCTATTTCCATTCTCCCTCCTCCGTCCCTCCACCGCCCCCTCTGACTTAGATAAGATTTGAGGAACAGATAATGTAATCTACTCTACATAGTAAAAGCAATATTCCACTCAAGCCACACACACACACACACACACACACACACACACACACACACACACACAGATCAGAGGAAAACTTTTAGGTGTCAATTCTCCCCTTCTCCATGGGTCCAAGGATTGAGTTCAGGGACATTAGACCTTTACCTTCTAAACCACTTAGGTGGTCTAAATTTATCTTTTGAATCCTAACTTCAATAATATGTGAAGTACGGGAATAAATGTTTTTGTCTTCAGGACTCAACACTGAACAATTTTATGACCATATGTATGTGATTTTTATTCCCAAATCAATAAATTCCTCAATACTAGTTGAATATTCTATAAATCAGTCCAATCTGACACAAGTTAGTACAGACTATATTAATGGCTCAGTAACACAGGCCAACCCCATGCTTCTGGTGCCAATCACAATTCCCAGATCATTCTACTTTACCTCCTCTGTGAATGGCCAGCTGTAAATTAGAGTTCCTCCACAATGCCCTCCCAGGAATTTGGAAGCATTGGGTTCTGTATGTTAGGAACATGGTCATAGATTCAGCACTGTTACAAAGGTGTTTCTGCAGTGTTTATTGCTCAGTAATTACAAGAGTTTTAGGAACCAAAAGATCAATTATAGATTCCTTTTTATATCATAACGTCATGTGACTTTTTAGAAGCATGACATTCACAGAAGATACTTGGGTTGAAATCCCTGCATCTAATTCTAAATATGATCCAGCTTAGTAGTTCTGTTTCTTGGGTCTGAATTTATTCCTTTTTGCCACCACCCTACATGCCGATGCTTACATTCATATGAATTTGTGTTTGGTGTTTCATGTTTATGTCTACAACAGAATCTGTAGTGATCGCAGGTGGTGTGTTTCCTATTGAATGGACATGAAAAGCTTTACTCTTTGTGGCCCACATTCAGTGAAAACACAAAGCTATACTTGGAAGTGATTTGTCTGGTTTTCTATTGAAAGCAGCTGATAACCCCGCTGTAAAGCTATCTTTCTTTCTGCTCAGCAAGTTCTTGTAACAGCAGGACTGACTTCTCAGCAGTTTTACGTCAGCCATGGAAAGGCAGAAAAAGTGAAGAAAGTCAGATAATAGAAATAACCATTGGATCAAAGTAAAATGATTTACAATAGAAATTGAGTGTACTTCATGCTAATGCTCATTTTAAGATAAAACCCTAAGTATTTTCATAAGTATTATTTTTATTTTTATTTTATTTTATGTGTATGGGTGTTTTCCTGCATGTTTATCTCTGCATTCATATACATTCCTGGTGCCCATGGGGGCCAAAAGAGAATGTCAGATCCCCTGGAACTGGACTTATGGGTGGTTATAAGTTCCCATGTGGTTGCTAGAAACTGAACCTGGGTCCTCTACCAGAGTAGCCACTACTTTTAATCTCTGAGCTAGCTCTCCTGGCTTTTAAGTGGCAATTTTTAAATTATGTGTAGTTACTTCTACTGGAAATTTGTATTCTGACCTCTGTGAACGTAGTGCATTGGGCTGACGACCACAGTGGGTAGTAAATTCTCATCAATATGGCTGTTATTTCTTATTAATATTCTTGAGAAATAGAATTCCCACCTGATTCTTTTGTTTTCAATTTTTTTTTGTTGTTGTCACAAACACTTTTTTGGATGCAAGGGGCAAAGAAAAATAACCAAATAATAGAAAGCGGTAGTGGTTATAAGATTATATTCTTAGATTACTGATATTGATTAGATTATTGATATTACTTTATCAAGTATATTCTTAGATTATTACTTAGATTATTGATATTACTTTATCAAGGCTATTTTAATAGATTCCTGTATTTTCTACTGCAGAAATTCTCATTTTTTCCCAGACATATTTCTTACAGGTCTGAATTACAATTTTTCATGTTTCCACCTCATATCAATTGGACCTACTATCTGGTCATCTCACAACCAGCCTGTCACACTACAACAGGAAAAGTTGCCAATGCCCAAGGACACCTAGCTTTTTCCGTAAGCTCCCTGCTTGTTGTCTGGAAAGGAAAGGTGTTAGATTGCATGCATCTTGCTAAAAACTAAAAGGAACATCACTGGTCATGTTTCCCATTTGGTCATGTGTTAAAGTGAAAATTCTTATTTTTAAGAATTCTTATTTATTCTCATAAATGTTTATTATTTATACATCTTAATACTCCAAAAGATGAGATCAGCTGGCAAGAGAGAGTGTGAGGATTTATCAAGCACATTTAAGTTGATCTGAGTACAACTGTAAGGAGTAATTCTTTGTTAAAAGAAAAATAAATAAATCTTGTAGTAGGTACTAAATAAGTTCCCAGGACAACACACAAACTTTGATTTTAGAATTACCTGTGTTGTGAGTTTATATCATAAATTTAATAACTGTACCAAGGAGAATTTACATTTTTAACAGATAACAAAGTGAGAAAGCTACTGATATGTTCAACCCTTCTTGCTACTCTTATAAAGATGACACTATAACTTGGTACCAGCTGTCTTCTGGGAGCAACTTACCTCCTTGTAAGCAAAGGAACTAAAGAGAAGTGTAGTTTTCACTGGAAATATACAAGTACAAAAACTGCATCCTTGAAAGTTACAAAGCCATAATTTAAAATGATCTGTCAAAATAAAGACTTTCTGTCTTTGGACTAAGGGATGAGAATCCCGGTGTTAACTGTCTTATAATTGTGGGTCATCATAAATCAATATGTTTGACATTATCTATAGAGACTAGAGATTCATAGAGAGAAACATGCAGAACACAGAACCCTTCTGTGAGAGGTTGAAATAATGGTTATCTGACATGTTAGGATTTAAAACATTGTAACCCTATAAAGCAAAGAAACATGATAAGCTTCTCTCCCTGAACTTTTAAAATTCTATAACCTTAGTCATAATGAATCATCTTTTACAAACTAGGCATTTTGTTTGTATGTGTGTAGGCTTTAAATATCAAACATTTTGATGAGTACATACATTATACTATATCATACATATATACAATATCATACATTTCTGATGCTACTTCAGAATTCCATCCTGTGACCAACAAACATATTTTCCCAAGTAACATTGAGGCATGTAGAGCAAATGAACTCCATAGACTAAACCCAACCAAAATGCATGTGAAGTCTGTATTTGAGGTCTAGATTCCAGATTACCTTTGTTTCCTTCCCTCCACTCAGCCATCTTATTTATACTTTATCAGGAAAATAACGGAGGTCTCTTAAAATGAGGACTTCCTTATGTCCAGAGTAGAGAAGAATTAACTGCCTCTGATACACAAAGACAACACATTTGCCAGAAGCTTCTCTCTCTGTTCTTTGTCTGTTGTTTATGCACAACACATCTTAAGACCTTCCAGGTAGAAGAGTTTCTTTCCTTAAAGATTTGACTGTCTCCTCTGAACTCTCTTCCCAATCCCTTCAGTGTCTTTGAAGAGGAAGAGAGCATCCTTGCTGCCCCTTGGCTATATTGTGGGTCACTGTTGGTCTTGGAGAACAATTGTGATGGTCACACACAATTGGGTCCTTTGCAGAATGGCCAGACCTCTTAAACAAATAGTCAGCAAATTCATAACTCTAAAGTGCATGACTGGATAATAGTGCTTTCAAAAAACCAGAAAAGACAGAGATCTCCAATCTCATAACATCAATTTCTCTAATATAGTTCACTTGACTGATGAAACAATATTTTATTCTTTGTCTAAGCACCAGTATAAGTGATGGGGATTTCAGTATTTCTTCCATCTTTTCAGACAAATGGTCAGAGAGGACTTTCACTTGCAGAATAAATGAATTCAGGAATGTACACAATTCATATCTTGCTGAGCCAGGAAAAGAAAAGTCAGACTCATCAGAAATAGCACACTTGCCTACCTCACCTTTTCTTCCATTTGTTGTGCAAGCATCAAAAATTATTTTCAAATAAACGCAATTTTAAAATGAAGAGCACAATTGCTTCCCATTGTTATCTTTGCACACCCAATACATAGAAAGAATGATACTTTCTCCTACTTGACTTTTCGAGAATTCTACTGTAACACATCACAGAATATTGAGATCAGCTATAAATAAATATCTCTCCAGGCCTGAAGCAAATTCACATGGAGTTAGCCTTTAAAGGGCAACCTGCCTAGCACTTTGCTCTGGAAACCTAATGTTAGTCTTCTCCCGGTTTAGACTGAAATGAAAGTTATGCATTGTCAAGGTCATGACATCTAGTAGAATAGGAAATCCCTGATGTATAGGGAGGAAATAGCTACTGTCCAGGAGCACCATGAAAAGAAACAAACTTAAAGCAATAGTGCAAGACATAAGAGTGTAAAAATTTAGATCACAGCCTTGATTACCTAGTTATCTAAATGAACTCCATACAGGGCTGTCATAATACTGAAAGGCTCTGAGTCAAGTGGAGAAGATTCATTCAAAAGCTGTTTGACTAGTCTTCATTTTTTCCAATAATGCTCATGACCACTCTATGAGATTCACTACAAAGTTTCTGTGCCTACATTGAGATCCATGGACCCTATTGTTCTCAGATGCCCTTCTAAGTAGCCCCTAATCCATAGCCAGCCAGGAGGCTGCCATTCTAGATGTTCACTGGCTTTTATTCTCTCTACTCGAGTTCTTTGCCCAGTGTAGGAAACACCAGTTTACAAACTGGTTGCAGTTGTAATTAGGCAATTTAATGGAGTGGTAATTAACATATCAATGACCTAGAGTTAAAAGGAAAGACAATTGTTAGTTTCTGTGAAAACTAAGTAGAATGATCCAGAAGAAAGGTCACTTAAATTTAGAAAAGCAAAACAACTGTAATCAAATTAGTCATGGGCCAGTCAACTGTAAGAACAGGAGTGGGGATAATTAGGAGGGAGATAAAGAGCTGGGGATAAAGTTCTATAGTCAAGCTCCTGTCATGTCATTCTCTTTAAAACAAAAGCAGGAGCTCGCTGGCAATCTTGTTCAGTGCTAGCTTCATAAGAAAGACAAAGACTCCAACCAGTGGACCCATTTCCAACAAAAAACATGAACTCTGGGTAAAAATATCTGGTGGTAAGTGGCACTTTGTATTTTTTAAGAGAAGATACTAAGAAGCAGGAAAGCTAGATAAGCAACAATGTACCCCGTTCTTCCAAAGGATCCCCAGTTTCTATGGAGATTCTTCTTGGCTGTAGCTTCAGCTCCAAAGGATTTGGTTCCTCCTTCTGCCCATGAGTACTTTCTCATATGGGTGTATGCACAAACATACACACACAAATAAATCTTTTAATAGAAGATATGTTCCAAGTTATTAAACATACTATAGAGAGAAAGGTTGACTCTAGTGGTGGACAATCATATTTCTACCTCTTTATGACAGAGATGGACTACAGGTACACACTTTTTAATTAATGACCCAACTACTGAACTCATCAAGCTTTCTACTGAATTCAGAGTTTCATTTTATGGAAGAAAAATAAAATGAGAATTGGGAAGAGTATGTGTTTCTCAAAAGTTACTTGACCTTTTCCCCCCTCTGGCACCTGATGCTATTTTATTTATTTATTTATTTATTTATTTATTTATTTATTTATTTATTAGATATTTTCTTTATTTACATTTCGAATGTTATCCCCTTTCCTAGTTTCCCCTCAGAAAATCCCCTATTCCCTTCCCCTCCTCTGCTCCCCAACCCACACACTCCTCTTCCCAGTCCTGGCATTCCCCTACACTGAGGCATAGAACCTTCACAGGACCTAGGGTCTCTTCTCCCATTGATGACTGTCTAGGCCATCCTCATCTACATATACAGCTAGAGCCACATGTCCCACCATGATTTCTTTGATTGGTGGTTTAGTTCCAAGGAGGTCTGGTGTTACTGTTTAGTTCATATTGATGTTCCTCCTATGGGGCTTCAGACTCCTTCAGCTCCTTGGGTACTTTCTCTAGTCCCTTCATTGGGGACCCTTGCTTCATCCAATGGATGATTGTGAGCATCCACTTCTGTATTTGCCAGGCACTGGCAAAGACCCTCAGGAGACAGCTATATCAGGCTCCTGTCATCAGGCTCTTGTTGGCATTTGCCATAGTGTGTGTGTTTCGTGGTTGTTTATGGGATGGATCTTCAAGTGGGGCAGTCTCTGGATGGTCGTTCCTTCAGTCCTTCAGTCTCTGCTCTGAACTTTGTCTCTGTAACTCCATCCATGGGTATTTTGTTCTCCCTTCTAAGAAGGATTCTGAGCTTCTGGGCTAATATCCACTTATCAGTGAGGGTACATCATGTGTGTTCTTCTGTGATTGGGTTACCTCACTCAAGATGATATCCTCCAGATCCATTACTTGTGTTATTTGACAGTGTGTGCAAATGTATGTGACTGCCAGAGGTTAACATAAGAAATCTTTCTCAAACATTCTCCACACTGTTTTTGAGAGTCTCTCCCTGAACATGGGGCTCATTGGTTGGCCAGGCTAGCTGGCCAGTGAGTCACAAGAATCCTAATGTGTTCATCTCTAAGGAACTGGGAGTAAAGCTACACACTGCCACATCTAGTTTTTCTTTGTTTGTTTGTTTGGTTGGTTGGTTGGTTTGGTTTGTTGTTTTGTTTTGTGTGGATACTAGGGATCAGAACCCAGGTCTTCATGTTTGCACAGAAAGTCTTGCACCAACTCAGCCATCTCAACAGGCTCTGATTGACTTCCTACATGTGTGTTAAGAATGACATTCTCTTGATATTTCTGTCTTAAAGATAATAATGGTGAAGCTCAGAGAAATTAGAAAGCATGCCCTACATTGTAATAGGCAAAAGTGACTAAGGGGTTTAGAGGTGGTTCTTTTTTTTTTTTAATTTATAACATGACTTTTATTTAAAATTCTAATTCACACTTATAATTCTTTTTTTTCTTTTTTCTTTTTTACTAGGTATTTTCCTCATTTACATCTCTAATGCCATCCCAAAAGTCCCCCACACCCTCCCCCCACCCCCACCCCATCCCCACCCACTCCCACCTTCTGGCCCTGGCTTTCCCCTGTACTGGGGCATACAAAGCTTGCAAGTCCAATGGGCCTCTCTTTCCAGTGATGGCCGACTAGGCCATCCCCTGATACATATGCAGCTAAAGTCAAGAGCTCCGGGGTACTGGCCAGTTCATAATGTTGTTCCACCTATAGGGCTGCAGATCCCCTTTTTATAGATATTCTGCACAGCTCCACTTCCCCATAGACTGTCTGCAATTTGGCTATGATTGCAACCAGCACATTGAAAACTATAGAACATTTCCTGGAGCATTTCAGCTAAGGACATAGCACATTTGCCTCCAGTTTCTTGAGCCACAGTGTGTATTGGAAAAGTCCGAGTCTTTAATGAGACTGCTCAGAGTGCTAGTCTCTGTACTAGTGTTAGCCAGAGCTGGTATAGTGACTGCTCACAGGACAAACCAATATTCCTGGCCTGAACACTTTGGAGCTTTGTTTCTTGTTACATACCCTATATATCTGGACTAAGGGAGTTGGGGATGGGGTTGAAATGGGAAGCCATGGCCAGCTATTCTTTATCAGGCAGTAAGGTAAGAATTGACTCTTAGTTGTTATTGCAAGTTCTCCTTTATCAGCTATATAGGTTATAAGAATTAAGTGAGAATATTCTAAAAAGAACACTTGTGTCTCTCAATCTGACTATAAGACTATTGAAACAATGGAATTCAAATAAGCAGGAATCCCCCACATACACACACATATCCCATGGTAAAAGAAGGAAAGGGTGTAAATCAGATGAGGGAAGAGATTGTCTTTTCTCCTGGAAAGAGATTTCACACAGTTCTAACAACTTGTCAGACCACTTTGCAGGATGAGACCAAAGCCCAGACAAGGATGGGTCAGTAATGGACAAGACCATATCTTGACTGGGTCTGCTTAGATGTGCATCTCCTTTGATCTCATTTCAGAATACCCAAGGTGGACTTGGGGGGTTCTCTGAATCATCTTGTCCCTCTATGCAGTGTGACCACATTGTATAAGTCTCATTTTTCTGCTTTCCACTTTTATTTTTACTCTTTATATTGGCTTATTGAAGATGGGTAGCCAGACCTGGTATGGTGCAGAAGCTTGATAACAGTTGATTAGTTTTTCTTTACAATCAGTGTCACTGGTTGTTGTTGTTGTTGTTATTATTGGTTTGCTTTACTTTGTTACAGAGAGTCTCCTTAGGTACCATTTCAGAATGGCCTGAAAATACCTATATAGCCCTGCCTATTCTTAAATGTACAGCCCTTCTGTAGTGCTGGGATTGCAGGCTTGTCATCACCACTCCCCCAGATGTTTTTTTGTTATTCCTCTGCTCTCTTATGAATATTCATGGAATGCAGAGAAAAAATGGCCATATTGATTCCTTTGTGTCCTTGTTACACACAATTTAAAGGAAGACGAAGGGGGTTTTTTGGTTTTTTTGTTTTTGTTTTTGTTTTTGTTTTGTTTTGTTTTGTTTTGTTTTTGCCTCACAGATTTAAACATTTTAGACCATTGTGGTGAGACAGGCAGTAGACCAAAGCAGTTCACATCACAGTAGAGAGAATACAGAAAGTAACAGGAAGTAGCCAAGGATCATTTGCCTCCAATGACCTACTTCTTCCAGCCAGGCTCCACATCCTAGATCTTCTGAAACCTCTCAGAACAGCACCACCAGAAGGCTCCAATATTCAAACCATGAACCTGTACAGGACATTTTAAATTCCAGCTGAAAACTATCATTTTCGGGAGGGGGAAGGAGGGGTGGTAATCTTCTGTTCCCAGAAACCTCTTTCTCTCAACTTTCAAACTTCAACTTCTCCCGTTGCTTCAGAAACATCAGGTGTCCATCACTGAAATCCTAATCTTATCCTCTTACTTACACAACTGTCCTTGATGCCTTCCACTAAAGCTACCTTAAACACTTTCCAGAGTCCTTGACATTATACCAATGAGAGCACACAGGAAAGGATAAAGCTTTGAGGAGTGTTGTTTGTGTTTGATGATTTTGATAATCACAGTACCTTCCTACTTCCCTCACAAGTTGCATACCAAATCTCCAGCTTTATAGATGTCACTGGCCAATGCTGTGTTCCATGCATATCTCTACCTTTCACAGATAGGGCACTGAAAACAGTGAAGTTTCCATTTTCATGGATAGTGACTAAAAATGAAATAAGTATAATAGATGGTGCTAAACAACTGGGAAGAAATACTACTTTGTAAAAAGATATGACTTCAGTATGATAGCTTGAGGATGCCTTTGAGAAGAGATTTTTAAATTAAATGTGGCCAGCCTTGAGGAAATCTAAAGAAAGCATTAAAGCAGACAAGGAATGTAGGGAGTGTAAACCAAGCAAACCACTGAGACCCATTTGTTGTTGTACCTGAGGAATCTCAAGTGTAGGAGTGAGTGGAACAGAAGAGAGAAGACCAGCCCCCTTCCTTTTCACCTCTACTTCTTGCTCCTAATCTTTGATGACCACTGCTCTGAGCATACAAAAGAGTAGATTTGGTTCTTGAAAGTTCTGTGTTCTTTGTAGAGCCATGCTGCCAACCTGTGCCAGATAACATCTCCATCAACTTCCAAGATCTCTTCTTGGGATGGCATGTTCATGCCCCGACACCTCCCCACAGTTCCCCAACTTACCCTAGTGTCCCTAGTTGCTGTGTTCCACAGTGAGCCCACTTTCCTTGCAGACTGATCAGCCGGAGCCAAATACTAATATATAGTCAAAGCTTCATGACATACTGCTGCTCTGTCCACCTTCCATTGATGTTCTAGAACTTCTATGCCCTCATTCTGAACTCACACCTTAAACTCACTTAAACTCTCATGACTTTCAATTCATCATGACACCCCCCCCCCCGGTACAGCCAATAATCTTTCCTAACCAGACATAGTTGTCTCTTTCATGTTTTTCCCCCTCTGGATATTATCTTTGGTTTAAGCATAATTGACAGTTTCCATCACGGAAGGTAGAGTTATGAGCAGTCTGTAATCCACCTTACTATGTAAAACCCCAGGTTATCAAGAGAATGGTGTGGTTTCCTAGGACTGCTCAGCTCCCTCACTTACAAATAGGGGTAAACTAGTATCTGTTCCATATGATTAGTAAGAGTTTGAAGTAAAACAGACCTTTAGAAAAGCTGAGGGTAGCAGCAGCTGTGGCATACCCAGTAAGATACTTGCTGTTATTTTGTGAGCATTGAGACTCTTCCTGTACTTGCGTTCTGCAATTATGTATCCTCCTTGTTTTCTTGGTTCCTTTTCATTCCTTGCTTATCCCAGATATTTATGGAGTAAGATAATATGAAATGGAGTTTGCCTTCAGGGAATTTCAGTTTAAGATCTTTTATCATTTCAATATTTATGTCTCAAGGATCAAGGCCTCATTTGCTCCTTATAAATCCTGAGCATTCTGTTTTTATTTCTTCCTTCCTTTCTGCTTCGGCATTCTTCATGATAAGGTTCAAACTCTGGAAACACACACACATACACACACACACACACACACACACACACACACAGAGAGAGAGAGAGAGAGAGAGAGAGAGAGAGAGAGAGAGAGAGTATATCAGTTATCTTACTCTGAGTTAAAGCAACCCCCAAATAGATTAGTTTAAAGCCATGCTGATGTACTAGTCCTGTAAGTCTCAGTAGGCTGGAATATTCTGATCTAGAGCATCTTGGCTGGTTTTAGATGGTCAGCTGGGCCTCACTGATGATGATATATGTTGAAACTTGGAGAATCAAGATGAAGATCCTTGGCAGGTGTCCTTCTATTGACCCTTCTAACAAGCAAGCTTGGAGGAAGCATTATAATTGAAGTAGGATAAACACTGCCCTTGTTACTCATCCCTCAATCATCCCACAAAACAAGTCTCTTAGTACCTGTGGTCATGTGGCCTACCTCTTAGGAATCAGATAATCACCCTTGATCAACATGGCCCACCCTCTATCAGATCACTGCTTTGACTCTTTTCAGTGAAACTCAGGCTGTGTATGTGCGAGTCAGAATTCATTTGCTATGGCAAAGTGCCTGACAGGGCAACATTAAAAGTTCAGTTTAGTGTTTAGTCTGCAGCTCTGCATCTTCTGAGCCTTTGGTGAAGCTTAAAATCATGGCACCAAGAAAGTATGGTAGAAGCTGCTCACCTCATGGTGGACAGAGAGTGATGAAAGAGGTCCAAGTGCTGTATACCAATCAAGAGCACACCCCCAAAAATTCACTTTCTCTAACTACACTTCCTGCTAAAGGTCCTAGGACCTTCTTAAAGAAAAACTACCTGTGGCATAAGAACTTGTAGAATACATTTCATACTCAAGACATACACATAATTTTTTTATGACCAAGTGATCTTTGCATGTTACAGAGAATCATTCCTGAAAAATAGCCTATAGGTTGCAAGTACCACCTTTCTTTTAATGGTAAACTAATAGCTAACAAGGAGGTCTTTTCAGGATCTGAGATGAAAACAGCATGTGTGACTCAAGTGATCTCTTTTTTGATAAAACACTACTCCATCTCTTCCATAAATTATATTTAATAGTAGAAATTGTTTTTCAGTTTATTTTACACCCACTTTTTCATTTGAATTACTTATCTACTTAATATGTGTAGGTAATATTTTCCTCTAAGTCCCTAACTTACCTTGTTTGAAATAATGGTAAGAATAGATAAATAAGCATTCACTGATAATTTAGTATACACTGGGAACCATGCAAAGATTTATGTAAAATTATTTTCTTTAATCCTCACAACAACCCCCAGCGAGGTTGGATCACCCTTCCCTAGAGAGAGAACTGAGCTTCAGAAATCTGCCATGGCCACACAGGAAGTCAGTCTCAGGATGTAAGAGGAAAGAAGGGCAATCCACACTCAGCAGCCAACCACAATCAACGCAAAGGAACTTCTCACTCCCACACTATTCTCAATGCACACACCACTGTGCTCTCATCTCCACTGGAGCCAGGTATTCTTTTTCAGAAGACCTAGAGAGGTCAGGTGCTATCCCTACAACCTGCCAAGACGCTATGTGTCATGTCTGAACTCCCTTCTAACCAACCCTTCCGTTTTGGATGGAATAAGAAGAACTGAATAAAACTGAGGAACTAGTCAATTTCTCTGAAGAATAGCCTTGATTGTCGTGTTTTCAAAAAGGGATATCAGGGACTGATGTTTTTCTATGGGTGAGGACATAATAAACAGATAAAATGGGGTTTTATAATGGATGAGCCATGTTCACTGTGATATTTCACTGCTGTACAACATCACCACACAACGTAAACAGTGTAAATTCATCAGAAGTAATGAATTATCTGTAAAAATATTGTAATGAAAAGCCTAAGGATTGCTGTTTCTATAGTGGAGATATACACTAATAATGTTATTGATAATGTAAATATAATTGAAAACTGAGTTGAACTTGGCATGGTGGTACAACCCTGTAACCCAGTGTTTCAGAAGTCAAGGAAGAAGGATAGGTCAGCCAAGGAAATTCTGGGCCAGCCAAAGCTGGAAAGTCTGAATGAGAGAGAACGTAGTGCCAGAAATATAAGGAAACATTCCCTCTCTGATGCTTACATATCCCAGGACAAAGAGAGAACCCACTCCCACTCCTAAGTGTATTAACTTCCACTGATTTATATCAATACAAAGGGAACTCTGGGTTTTCATGAAAAGATCCTGAAAGCTAAGAGAGATTTTCATTTGAGATGTGTCCGAGCTCATTAAAAAAAAACAAAACAAAACTGATTTCTCTTGTTTTAAACTGTCATGTTTGGGTCTATTTCTATGAGCGAGCCTACTCTGTCTATTGAATACTGTATATAGAGTATGATTTTGGATGGCAGCTGAATGGGCTGCAATGGTCCAGGCAGCTTTCAACTGTCTAACATTGTCACATACCACACAGTACTGACTGTTAAGTAAGAAAATGTCACATCTTGCTCTCTCAGCCTCAGCCAAGCCTGAGAAACAGCTTGCATTTGCCTGAGGAGGCACAAATTACTCTACCCCTGGGTGACTCACTGGAGGCACAGAATCATAAAGTCATTCTGGGGTCTTTCTCAATTTTCTGGCTGAAGTTGGATGGCCCTGAATTGGTTTCTCAAGGCCTCAATAAAATTATGAAAGCCAGTGATTTTATATAATTCATCTGCTCACTCACCTATGTAGTTTACACTGACTCCCACAGCAACAGAGCTACAGGTGCCAAGACGGATGCTTCCTTCATACATGGGCTGCACTGATTAATGCTCTGTTTTATGGGAAAATGTTTTCTTTTTCTCACTGATGAGTATGCAAAGAACAGGTGTATGATAGATATCTATGGTGTGTAGGAGAAGTTTTGCATAGTGAAAGAAAGTAAGAATTAGCAAAGGGAAGACAAAGAGAATGAAGCATGTTCTCAGATTTTAGAAATTTATCAAATATCAGAACACTAGCTAGTGTAATCATAGCAAACTGATTTCATTAAACACAGTGAGGAATCAGCTGTATCATATTTATGTTAATAAGTCTTTCCAAACCTTTTAAGTGTACTCACTACATTATGGAGTTCAGGTTTTCTGTAATACTATAATAACCACCAGAGAGCCAGGGACACCTTGTGAAATGATTGGAGAACTAAATGCCTGTTAATATTTGTATGTGTTTGGGGTTCTCAAGTGGCTTAGGAGGAGATGTTTGTAATGCTTTCTTCTTTATGCTTTAGAATAAAAGTGATATATGGTCACTTACACAATGAATGTAAAGTCAGTGTAGTCCTTCTAGGATCTTTGGGTTGACCTATGGAAGGTGAAGGTTTGAATATCTAGGAACTAAAACCATAAAACTGTTAGAAAAACGAAAAGGGGATTTAATGGCATTATGCTTGTTAGTAGTTACTTGGGTGGCAGAAAAATAGCATAGGAAGCAAAAGGAAAAAATAAAGTAGACTACATAAAAACATTGAAAACATCCACACATCAAATGATATAGCCACAATAGTAAAACTTAGTTGCAGAATAGAAGAAACTGTTTGGAAATCTTATAACAATAGGTTAATAACTAGAACATACAAAGAACTCCAAAAATGTGGCACAAACAAAAAGAGCTTTAAAATAAATAAGTGTACTTTGTTGTAGGTAGCTTTAGATGTCAACTTGACACAAATATACTAAGCAGGAGTCACCTAAGAAGAGAAAAGTTCAGTAAAGGAATTGCCCAGATCATATTGACCCATGGCCATGTTTAGGATGTATATGGGGCATTTTATTAATTGATAAATGATATAGGAGGACATACTTCATTGTGGGCAGTGCCACCCCTATTCTGGTAAGTCTGGGCTGTATAATAAAAGGAGCTGAGTAAGTCAGAGATATCAAGCCAGTAAGCAGCATTCCTCCATGGTTTCTGCTTCCCTTGAGCTCTGATTTCTCTTAATGAGTACTGTAACTTGTAAGATGAAATAATCCCTTCCTGCCATAAATCTCTTTTAGTCAGAGTGGTTTATCACAGCAACAGAAAGACTCAAGTAGAAATTCATCTGAAAGAACCACAAATGACAGATTAAGCACATGAGGAGATAGATGTTCAATGTTATTAATAAGAGCACTAGATATTAAAAACACAATGTACCACTTTTTACCTACTGGGAAAGTTATCACACAAACATGCACAGATGCAAAATATGAAGGATAACTCTTGGCAAACAGGCAGAAAATCATAACCCTGTCACTGAACTGGTAATATAAAAATAATATGACCACTATGGAATCCAGAATAGCAGTTCCCCAAATAATGAACTGTAGAATTACCATACTGCCTCTGGGTATAAAACCCAAAGAATGAAAAGCTCGTGTATTTGCATGCCCATCATACAGGCAGTCAAGAGGTAGAAATGACCCACTGACAGGTGAATGGACAAACAGTATATGGTTTTACACATAAAACAGAATATGTGAATTTTAAAATGAAGGACATTCTGATACATAGAACAGAAATGAACACTAAAGAAAATACCTTCAGTAGAAGAACAGATATTGTACCCCATCACATCTCTGAGATATGCTCGGCTGTCAAACTCACAGAGACATAGAGTAGAGGCTACAGGGGCTAGACGATAGTGAAATGGAGAACAGTTACTTAACGACTGTGGGGTTCCAGTGTGGGAAGATAAGACAGGAAGATAAATGGTAATGATGGTTTGCACAACAGCATGAATATAATTTATACCACTGAACTGTACACTTACACATAGTTATGATTGTTAAATCTTATGTAGTTCTATCCAAAATTTAAAAATCAAAGGAAGCTTTTAAAGGTTAATATTACATAACTCAGACCTAAAAGGAAATGCATGATATGTACTCACTAATAAGTGGACATTAGCCAAAAAAGTACAGAACACCCAGGACACAATTCACAGAACTCAAGAAGGCTTACAAGCAGGACCCAAGTGAGGATGCCTCAATCCCACTTGGGAGGGAGAAGAAAGCAATAATGGGAAGGGGGGTTGTTGGGGAGGGACTTGGGTGGGAAAGGGGACATGGAGGAGAAGTGGAGAACATGATCAAGTACTGGGGCAGGGGGTAACAAAAGAACTGAAGCCCTGAGTGCCAGCAAAAAGAATGGAAACAGGCAACTTTGGGAGATAAGGGGTAGGAGAGACCCTCTAGAATGTTCAGGATACCTGGGAGGTGAGAGACTCTCAGGACTCAAAGGGACCTTGGATGAAGTGCTCTAATAGTAGGGAAGGGGAACTTGTAGAGTCAACCTCCAGTGGAGTGACCAGACATCAAGTGGAGGGATGGGGTTGCCAACCCACAGTCAAAAGCTCTGACCCATAATTGTTCCTGCCTGAAGGAACTGCAGGGGCAAAAATGGAGAAGACCATGAGAGAAAAAGGGTCCATTGACAGGACCAAAATGGGATCAAGGGGAGGCCTCGGGGCCTGACACTTTTACTGATGCTGTGGTGAGCTTGCAGACAGGAGCCTATCATGGCTGCCCTCCAAGAGGTCCAACAAGAAGCTGAAAGAGTCAGAAGCAGATAGTAGCACCCAACCAATAGATGGAAGCCTGGGACCCCTGCTGTTGAATTGAGGAAAAGCTGGAAGAAGCTGAGGAGGAGGATGGCTCCATGGAAAGACCAGCAGTCTCAACTGACTTGGATCCCAGAGATCTTTCAGACACTGAGCCACCAACCAGACAGCATACAGTAGCTGATATGAGCTCCCTGTCCCCCTCTCCCTGACTCAACACAGATACAGCAGAGGACTGCCTGGTCTGGCCTCAGTGAGAGAAGATGCACCTAACCCTAGAGAGACTTGAGGCCCCAGGGAGTGGGGAGATCTAGTGAGGTGGGTTTGGGAGGGTGAGGACATCATCTTGGATGGGGAAGGAGGTATGGGATGGGGAGTAGTGGGGGGGGGCAGACCAGGAGAGGCATGACAACTAGATTGTAAAAAAAGGATTAAAGAATGTAGAAAAATGTTAATAGCACATAGAATAGTTTCTTTAAAGACTGGAAATAGATTCTTAGGGAACTGGAAGGATGATTCAGTGGTTAGGAGCACTAGCCATATCTGTAGAGAACCTGGGTTTGAACTATGTTGAGAGAGTTATCAGGCAATGATTCCAACAATCTTATTCCAACTGAATCCTTCAGAATCATCCATATAGGAGCACAGCCTCCCTGGATAAAGCTTTCACAAGAGTCTGTAGCTCTAGCCTAGTCAACATTCTGATTGCCAATGTGAATAGGTGAGATTTTGAGAAAGAAATACTTAGATGGACCACATTTGAATTCCAAGCCCATCTTAAGTTTGTGGGTAATACTAGCCTCTTCCTTTAAGCCACTACATTTTGATACAATTCCCTACACAGTAATTGATGGACAATACAGATGTGCACAGGTGGTGGCAATAATCAAAACATATTCACATGATAGCTAGGAATGGCCATTTTGGACCATGGAGATGAAGGAGCATGAAATGGGTCTTAGTGGAAAGAGAGCAATTCAGGCTGAGCATGGGAAGTAGTTGAGAGCTTGAATGGGATACAGTGTGAATGGGATACCCTATGGCTCAGCATTTCCCTATCAGTCTTCACTGCAGTGTGGCTGCTTTCAAGCCATTCTGTTCTGTGAAATCTCAGATACTTGATAAGCACTCACCTTCATTTACTTTATTGACCTCACCTAATTTAAAGAACAAACAGTAAAAACTTGTAGCACTCAGGAGGCGGAAATCAAGTGGAACAGCTGCACTTTTCAAGGGACCTGATACTTGACAATGACTTTGACATTGAAAGAGGCTATGGAGCACTCAAAAACAGGGACCTAGCATGACTGCCCTCCGAAAGACTCAACAAGCAGCTGAAAGAGTCAGATGCAGACATTTGCACTCAACCAATGGACAGAAACATCTGACCCCTGTTGTTGAATTAGGGAAAGGCTGAAAGAAGCTGAGGAGAAGTGGGGGGGGGTCTTGTAGGAGGACCAGCAGTCTCATTCTGGACCCCTGAGATCTCTCAAACACTGGACCATCAAACAGACAGCATATATCAGCTGATATGAAGCTCCCAACATACATACAGTAGAGGACTTCTGGGTCTGTGTTCATTCAGAGATGATGCACATAACCCTCAAGAGAGTTTAGAGGTCAGGTGGGTAGAGGGTGGTGACATCCATGTGGAGACAGGGGGCCAGGGAAGAGGTATGGGATGTTGAACAATCTGAGGGTGAATTGGAGGGAGAATGGAGAATGGAGTATGGAGTGTAAAAAATAAATTAATTTAAAATAAATAAATAAGAGGCACTTGGTTCAAGAAGCACCTACATGTTCTGAGCCACTTGCCTTTGTCATAGGAAATTAAACCAACTTCAAGAACATCAAATTTTCTCCCTACTGTTCAGTCAATGACCAAACAATCTATTCCACAAGCACTGACTTAAAAATTTGTTCAGAACTTGGCAAACCCAGCTGAAACCATCTAAAACACTGATTATTGCCATTGACACAGAACAAATTGTCAGCCTCTCTTCTAAGGAACATTGCCATGTTCTTGCTTATTATATTATGCAATGGAAAAACATATCCAGGGGAGGCATATTTTAATTCCTAGAAGCAGCCTAACTACATAAAAAAAAGTACCATTCTCTCTTAATCCAGTTAAACCTGTTTGCTGTCATGTCACAGGCTAATCACTCACCATTGTAAGAAAATGCAAAGCAGTTCACATCCTGTGAGCTTGGCAATAAAACCTGTCTGAAGCAATATACATCTCTTAAACAATTCATCAAGCCTAAAAGGGGGCCAGATGATGTTTAAACTTAAAAAAAAATGTTCTTGGGCTTAGATTTAAAAAACACGAATATATGTTCATTGCAAGTGATAAGCCTTGAAAAACAACCTAGACCCCTGGAACAAACACAGATGCCGCATAGTGGTTCTCCAATGCTTTAGACACCCACTTAATCTCTTCACAAGTGCATCCTCGTGTCATCAGGACTTTTGCCTCATCACTTATTTCTACATATAACATACATCCATTCACTGTATGTTCACTCCAATCGAGAAATCCAGGTTTAGCTTGATACAAAAGTGTTTGTCATTGTTGTGATTATAAAAAGAGAAAGACAAAATAGCAACCAAACGTTTGGGAAAAAATCTTAACCAACCCTACATCCGATAGAGGACTAATATCCAATACATACAAAGAACTCAAGAAATTAGACTCCAGAAAATCAAATAATCCTACTAAAAATGGGGTACAGAGCTAAACAAAGAATTCTCAACTGAGGAATACCGAATTCAGCTATAAAAAATGATGAATTCACAAAGTTCTTAGGCAAATAGATAGAACTAGGAAATGTCATCTTGAGTGAGGTAACCCAATCACAAAAGAACACACAAGGTATGCACTCACTGATAAGTGGATATTAGCCCCAAATCTCAGAATATCCAAGATACAATTCACAAACCACATGAAGCTCAAGAAGGAAGACCTTAGTGTGAATACTTCAGTCCTTCTTAGAAGAGGGAACAAAATACTCATGGGAGGAGATACAGAGACAAAGTTTGGAGCAGAAACTGAAGGAAAGGCCATCAAGTTACTGTCTCACCTGGGGATTCAACCCATATACAGTTACCAAACTCAGACACTATTGTGGATGCCAACAACTGCTTGCTGACAGGAACCTGAAATAGCTGTCTCCTGAGAGGATCTGCCAGTGCCTGACAAATACAGAAGGGGATGCTCACAGTCATCCATTGGACTGAGCACAGGGTCTTCAATGGAGGGGCTATAGAAAGGACCCAAGGAGCTGAAGGGGTTTACAGTCCCATAGGAGGAACATCAATATGAGACTAAACCACCAACCAACGAGTACACATGGAGTACACACTCAAGGCTCCAGCCACTTATGTAGCAGAGAATGGCCTTGTGGGACATCAACCTTGGTCTTGTGACGGCTCAATGCCCCAGTGAAGGAGAATGCTAGGACAGAGAAGCAGCAGTGGGTGGGTTAGTGAGCAGGGAGAGAAAGGATGGGATGGGGGGTTTTCAGAGGGGAAATAAGGGAAGAGGATAAAATTTTAAATGTAAATAAAGAAAATATCTAACAATTAAAAAAAAAGGAAGAAAACAGCAAGAAAAAAGAGAGAAAAAAATATTAAGATATGTTCTGTAGGGTGCGGTGATGTATGGGGGGAGGGGGTACCTTAGTGGGCCCATGCCAAGGCATCCCTTCCTCATGAAGGACCAGTCACATGATGGCATAGCATAGAATAGAGTTTATTCATGGCATGAGGAGGGGAGTTAAGAGAGTGTAGAGGCAGAGAAAGGCTGAGAGAAGGAGAGAGTAGAGAAGTAGAGGCTGATCATGACTATATGGAAAGAGAGAGAAGGGAATGTGGAGAGAGGGGGAACAGGGGGATAAGAGGCAAGAGAGAGGCAAGAGTAAGAGCAAGAGGAGGGGGCAAATAGTCCCTTTTATAGTAGCCAGGCCAACCTTCCTATTGCCAGGTAACAGTGGGGGTGGAATCCAGACAGAATACTAACACTCATTATCGCCCTCATGCTTCCACTAGTCCCAGGGCCTCAAGCTCAGAGAAAATGTCCTTTTCTGAGAGCCAGTGCCTGTTTTCCCTCAAAATCCCAGAAAACCAGATAGGAGCAAAGAGGTCATGCACCAAAGAGTAAGATTACTGAGGTCACAGTTTGGAACTAAGTGCTATTCTTCATGGGTTTGTGTTGCATGTGTATGTGAGTGTCTGAAGAAAGAGAAGTGTGTGTGTGTGTGTGTGTGTGTGTGTGTGTGTGTGTGTGTGTAGGTGTAGGTGTAGGTCAGACCTGTAGTGTCATTCCACAGGCACCTTCTACCTCCCATTTAAGGCAGTCTTTCATTGGTCTACAACTTTGCCAAGTAGGTTATTGTCCAGTAAACTCCAGTGATCCTCCTGTTTCTACCTTCCTTCTCATGACGACTGAGATGACAAACTCACACAACCTCTTTCAGATATTTACATGGGTTCTGGTCTTCATGCTTAGAAGGTACTAACTATACGAAGTGAATCATCTCTTCAGCTTTCTGGTGGTGGTGGTGGTGGTGGTGGGAGGAGGAGGGGATGGTAGTGATATGCCTGTTCACACAATGACTATAATCAAACCTACAGCCTTGCTTATACTGGACAAATGATCTACCACTGAGCTACACCCCCAGATTATATTGTGTAAAATCACTCTTCATCCACAGTAACCGTCTTGGTCTTTATTTCCTAATACATCAAACAGAAATTTGTGCTTCATTCCAGCGGCAGATAATGGTAAGTATCAGACCTTAAAGGCATTCTACCTCAATTTCCCTTCTTTTCTTTCGTTTGAACATTGATCAGTTTCTGAATTGCTATTATTATCCAGTTCAACTTGAGAAGTCATCAGCTTTGTGTCTGTCAAACACAGGATTGGATTTTACATGCAATTCTGACTCACAGTAAGCCTGTAACTACTCAGAATATTCATTACAAGTTGAGATTTGATCAGCCCCCTACATCTAATCATCTTTGTTATTGGTGGCTTCAGTGTTGCTCTCTGCAATACTAGAGTAAAAAATAGCCTCCCTTTCCAAAAGTCCATACTGCACAGTGGCATCAGAAATTGTCTAAAGTACCTTCCTCTGGGAACCGTTTTGCTCTGTGTGTTTATGTCTCATTTCAACCCCTTGGGTCTTTAACATCCAGACCCAGCACCTACAACAGCCTCCCTTCTGTCACTTCTTCTCCCCCAAGGCCATGCCAGGACTCCACCTCTTCCCTGTGGTAGCTTCATAGTCACAGATGTGTGCTAGTCCAGATGTGGAGCTGAGGAGTACAGAGTATAAATACACTGTGCAGGTGAGTTTTGATCCACAGGTTGTGGAAGCTAATTAAATCATTTCCCTTTCTAGTCTGAAGAAACCATTGAGAAACTGTAGTGATGTCTCTTTCATCATGAAGGGCAGCAATCTCAGACCACTGTGTTTGCTTGCTCTCCCTCTCTGCCCCACTCCACTCCTTTCTCCTTCCTCTTCCTTGGGATTCACTCCTTAAAACTATGTTATTAAAAATAAAGCATTGGGTTGGAGAGATGGCTCAGCAGTCTAAAGCACTGACTGTTCTTCCAAAGGTCGTAAGTTCAAGTCCAACCAACCACACGTGGCTCACAACCATCTATAAGAGGATCTAGTGCCTTCTTCTGGTGTGTCTGAAGACAGCTACAGTGCACTTATATACATAAAGTAAATAAATAATTCTTTAAAAATATATGAAGTATTTGTTTTGCTTCTTGTAGTATAAGATTAAGATACACACAAAACCACACACACATGCATACACACACAACACGCCCCCACATATACATGCATAGATACACACAGAGACATCTATGCACACAAATATGTACATGCTTGCATACACACAGATATAATGATATGTACAGATGCATGCACACACACACATATAAACACACTTGGTTTTCAGAGACATGACCAATTTTGTGCAAATGACTACAAAACAAGCAATGCAAAAATTAAAACAAAGAAAACAAGACAATTAAAAGCATTCTATCACCCAGAAGTTGTTACCATTCTTATTTTCTGTTACTGGATATAGTGGCAAGAATTTGCTGCATGATTTTTTAACTGACCTTTAAAGGACACACATCATCTCACCTCCTCCTGATTAGGAGTTAGGGAGACCAGCATTGTAGTGTGGAGTGCATTAAGGAGTGAGCTCACTTCTTCCTCTTATAACTCTTGAGAGTTCACAGAGCACACTCCACACCCAAATGCTGGCATTTCAGCCAGAGGGCTTAGTAAACTTCCCTTGGACTTCTAGGCATGACATCATTCTGAACCATCTGAAGAGGGCACTGTTACCTGGTAATTCCTTTACTTTTCTTTCTTCAGCTCTTTCCCAGCTTTCCCTCCAAGGAGTTGTCCAGAAAGAGAAGCCCCTTCTCCCTCAGTCTCAGATTCTTAGAACAGACACTGTCTGCCCAACTCAGTCATACAAATGTGGGACCAGCCAATCTCAACATCACCCTGTTGGAGGACCTGTTCTAAAGGCTAGTTAATACAAGAAAATATGTTAACCTAAAACAACAAAGGGGAGATTCTAGGGCCTGTCACTTAAATGCATGCAAACCTCTAATCCACAGCTCTTTAAACTCTGAGATGTGACCCCATAGGATTATATAAATGAATGGGGATGGCTCATAAAAATTTGGCAAAGGACAGATTTCAAGATATGCAATGACCAAAAATGAATTTAAAGTCAAAAGTGCACTGAATCCACATTCATGACTGTGTCCCTGGAAATAGTCATGAGTGCTGCCACATGTGACTTCACGACAGCCTTGGTTCTGAGCATAAAACATGCCCAGTTTGCATGACCCCAGTGTGGTAACCGCTCAAGGCAGTGCTGTCCCAAATACTTCAGTGCAGATTTGAAATTATCATACATTAAGGATTGCAGTGTTTTTATTATATGTTCAAAGGGTTTTACTGTTTAATAAACATAACTGTTTAATTGCAGAAAAACAGATTTCTGTTCTCCACACTCATTCCTTAGCATGCAAATATCAAACTGGTATATTTTTGTATTATATTGCATTAAATATTTGATCTTAAATTTCCTTTTTGGATTACATCAAGAATTGTTGGATGAAATTTGGGTTGATATTAAGACAGAATTTCTAACACTTTCTGAAATGTTACTAAATATATTTCAGCTATTCTATAAAACATATGCAAAGTGTTCTCTTGGACCCTTTCCTTGGTATCA